>NC_056730.1:794853713-794871213 GCF_019279795.1 Protopterus annectens
TCCTGTGTCCAAACAGCTGCCTGGAGAACTGCAGATGGTGGATAATTATTTATTTATTTATTTTTTGTTTATGAACATCTTTGCTGAGTTATCACTTGTGGCATAGGTACATTTACATTTATATAAAAGTAATCAAACTGTATTAACAACTTAAAATTAACATACATTATGCTTCACATATATTGCTATATATCATATAACCTAAACAACATTGCATAAATTATTCAATTCCTGCCCATTTTTTAAACAAGAAACATCTTTATTAAACCATTACTTAAGACATAAACAAACCACACTGACACAATCTACTTGCAAAAATTTTACATCACAAACCATACTGACACACTCCCATTTGCAAACAGTATACATCACTTACAATCTACCCAATCATTTTCAGTCAAACATTAAATAGCTCATTTAAGTCTTGCCTTCTTTTAAACCTCATTCCTCCCCTGTATGTATTGTTCACACAATTCCCATTTTTCCTATGTAATTTGCTCCTACCTTTTTCTAAAGATCTCAATTCCATTTTTTATTGCTGTTGCTATATTTACTACTTCTAATATAGTTGGTTTAGATTTTGATTTCTGTTTTCTAGTAATTGCTTTTTTTGGCAGCCACCATAATTAGTGACAGCAAGGCCTTACAATGTCTAGGCAATTCTGATTCTGTATCATAGGTCAGAAAAATCATTTACCTCTTCACACCCACTCTGCCCACCCAGGGTCTCCGATAGTGCATCGCGCAGGGAATCCTTAAAGTCCACCAACTCAATGAACTCCCAGAAAATATGTTCCCAATTACCTCTTTCTTCCCTGCCCCACCTCCAACATTTGCTATCTACCTAAGGAAAAATTCTCATCCGCCCTCAGTGGCTCAATGGTTCCGTACCTCTAGCATTCCAGTTCTACCAAGAGATAGGACTTCTTATTGTAGACAGTTTGTCTCCCCAACATGTATTGCCTGCAGAACCAGCTTACTCTTACAGGTGCAGCATTTATAATACTGCAGTTGTTCATGGACATCAGTGGGATAATTCATTGATTTGGTGTTTTACTTCAGCATGTTTCACAAATTTGATACTCTGGAGTATAAAACAGTGCAATGCTTTGAATATGATACAGGCCAGTCAGTTGTCATCAACATACACTAAAGGGTGAATGGCAAAGTCCTTTTTGTGGCTCTGGGTGTGGGGTCATATCTCTATGTGCCATGCTACCCATTATGACAATTATTTTGGAATCCCAAGAAGAGCTGCTCTTTTTACTTGCATTATTTTTACTAAATATTGAAGAGCCTCTTTAAAAAGAAACTTGACATACCTTTTCCAGAAAGAAAATAAAGATCTTGGCTAAGATTATTTCCTGATGATTGTAACCTAATGGCAGAAGAAGTAGGCAAAGTCTAACTGGGAGTATTAACTGTATTCCACTATTTTTGTTGATTGCTGAAGATAAATTTTTAAGAAAGAAAAGACAATCATTATGGTATGGAGGGGGGTATTTGAGCTACTGTGGAGAGATACAATAGAAATTTGATGTGGTTTACTTAGGTTCAATAGCTGGAAAAGACCTTAAGTACACAACTGACAAAAAGCATTGAGAAAACTGAAGAGAAAATCTCAGTAAGTTATTACAAGACAAAAGTTTTAAATCAATACACTAAAAGAGAAAATGAATGCAGACAAAGCTATTATGTTACCAGTTATTCTGTTTCTGATAAGGCATTTACCCATTCTGTACTGTAATGATGGAATAGTAAAAATACAGAACATGATTAGAACATTTGTAGAGTATTCTACTAAAGCAAGAATAGCACGCAATAGGCTAACTATATTAAAACAATAAGGGGATGGGGGATGCCATATTACCCAGTATGCATATTTGATGTTTACTTCATTCAATGCTTAACTTAGGCAAAGACTATCACCATTATTGGGGAATGTATTGGTTAGGATCTGATTGACAAAAATGATATTAATACAGGGATAATGTGGGGCTCTTGGTTGTCAGATGAGAGAGATGTCCCAATGAGAAGAGGATGTATGAAGTGGGAAATGAAGAGTAAGTCAAAAGTTGCATCCTGGGAGGAATGGAAGGCTATTGGAATAGCAGAGATGCAACAATTTATATTGACTTTCTGCAGGGAGAAGCTATTGATGTTCAAAACGAATTGCTGGATAAGTGGAGGAGTAATATGCTGGGTTCTTTGTATAAAATGAACAATACCAAAGTAATGTATTAGATGGCCTTCTTGGTTGTCAATTAACTAGCTGTTTACAACAATAGTGATAAACATTTAAAAATATGCAATACAAATGCACATCTTTATGACAATCCATGGCGTTCTTCTACCCAGACAGATCACCATAATATGTGGTTGTATTTCTTACCTGAATGCAGACTCTGTGTCTGTATGTCAAATTTTGAAAAAGGTCACCATTTCCTCATAAAAGGGTGCCATAATTTTACCTAGACTGATGTATATTTGACTGCATTTTTTTAAAATATCCACTTTTGTTTTCTAACAATCTGAAACATAAACAATTTTTAGGTAAATAGGATCATAGGTAAGTACGAGGTTATCTACACTTATGGGCCATTTTAAACCTAGCCAATTTTCCTTTTTGTGCTTGAAATAACCTATCCCATTTGGTTATAGACTGGCCTTCCCCATCCCATGGCTGATAATTATATATTACCCCAAATGAGAATAACTGGGATCATACATTGATAATGTGAGGGGACCCATGCATGGGATAAAGCATTTAGGAGTCGCATCTGTCGAGTAGTAGTACAGGGGAAGTTCTGGGGTAACATAAATCTAAGTTACACTTGAATATGGACAGGGGTGAACTTTGTTTTATGTGGATGGAGCATCTGTTCCATAGCAGTGGTATCCTCTATAAAATGTACCTGCCCCTTCAAACTGTTCTGTTGATGCTGCAGAAGAGTTTAGATGCCTAGACTGAGTATTTCTCATACTTTTAGACTTACTAATGTGCAGTAAATCCATCTGTTATGGGTCAGAGAATCCTTGTGTGCCACAGGTCACCTCTTAACAGTCTGTACTATACTGACTTTAGTGACAGGGCATTGAGTTGGTTCATATAGGACATGCTGTTTGGGCCTTGTATCCCTTTGGCAATGTGTCTGTGAGGGTGTTCAAGTTGTTGTATGTGTCTGGACAGACACATGCCAAAGGGCATTATATTCAATGATTGGACTAGTGAGGGCTGAGCAAATTTCCTCACCAGTGACTACAGTCATATCCAACATCACATGTTGATCTATAAGTGATAGTGATGTTAGTCTAGTGATGTTTCACACCTCACAGCCTTCAGTGTAAATGCCTTGCCTTCAAAATGTCTTGTTTCTACAGCATCACACTCAAACATGGTGATCAGCTCTATATATCATCATTACACAGATGCCAGTGATTGACAGATAGGATATTATGAGGTCCTTTTTCCACTAATATGACCATAAATTAACCAAATGCTTCAAACTGTGCATCCCAGAATTTCAACATTACTTAGGTTTTCCTTTTACTTCTAAGGCTAACACTACATCCTTGTTCTTGGACTCTAATCTTCAAGTTACTGTATACTTGTCCCCTTTCTTAAATTATGCAAAAATTTCTCTATATTCTTCTTGAAACACCTTTTCCTTGATGGAGTGTGGGTTTATACACAACTAAACCTGCTTTTTTTCCACCATCTTCTTTTAATTTTTCTTCTTTATCTTCTTCTTCTCTTTCATAATTTTGCAATGTTTTCCTATCGTTCATTCCCCTGATCATTCACTGAGCAGTATGACTACTCAGATTTTCTATTTCACTTCTACCTGCAGTCCTGCCTGCCCCTTGCATTCACTCGCACAGTCACTTGCATTGTCTGTGCCATACTGTATTTACTCTTTTGACTAACCTAACCTTTTTATCATCAGTTGTTGAGGTTATAAAAGTAGTAAGGTGCTCAACATCTACCTTAGCTTCTCCTCATCTCACTTTGCTCACATCTTATTGATTAGTCCAGATCAAACTTTGTTTTCTGAAATTTTCTCCAGCTCTACTCCTGTGTCTGAGGCTATCAAATTTCTGATAAGAGTTTGCAGTTGCTTACACTGCTTAATGTTAAGAATGACTGAAATATCAAAATATCCTTCCTTCTTCTTGCTGTTTCTATGTGTCTTATCTTTTGATAAGCAAAGCTCTCTCTCCAGATTTAGTTTGTGCATCCTCATTGTGCTCCTGAACAAAAACAACCCTTTGAACTGCAAGAGACCCAAACAAACTTTTTTTTTTGTATTCACACAGTCATTCTATCATTCATACTTGCATGTATTTGTTCATATAGGAATATTATTTTTAACTCATTATTTTCTGTAACACCTGTTATTACCTAATTTTCCACTGCTGCTATACCATTATCATACAGCCCTAATTTTATAATCCAACTCTGTCTTGTACTACCTGAAGTTTATCCTGTTTAACTCAACATTCTACCAGGAGGATTTTGTTGCCCTGTCTCACCAAGCATCTCTGGTGTGAGCAAATTTTCTTTCCTAGTGTGCTTTGGATATCATTATATTAATTGTAATACATCACTGTTGGTCTACAGATCTGGGCCATGAACAAGACTAAAACCAGAAAATTGCCTTAAATTCCACAGCTCATAACACTTAATTGATCTTCTAAGTAAGTTGCTTCAATACAGCATTTTTTCTGCTCATGAACTAACTATATTACTGATCTCTTCTAGAAGGCATGCCACCTCACTATGATCAACTGAATAAAGTTGTAAGTCATTTTTTTACGACTAGGTACTAGTTAAAAAATGGGGTATGCTTTCATAGTCTGTGAATACTCTGACAAACCAAGCTCTTGGACTACAAACAAAGTGTTTACATTTAATACAAAAGCTGAGCAATGCTTTTCTTTGTGTGTATGAAAAAAATGTTCTCCTATGCACTGTAAATAAAAAATACTATTTGCAGGACATATATAGATTTAAGAATTTTTTATTAAGAATACTTTTCTGTTTGTCTAAATGTTCACAAAAGTGAAAGAATATATTGTTGCATTATGAAACTTATTTTCAGCTGTATAACATCAGCACATACAATACAATGCTAGCAGTTATGTTTACACCTCACAAGAGATATACATAGTAGAATTTGTTCAATTAGAATTAAAAACTGGAATGTACATACTTGCATTTATAAAAACTGAAAAGGTTGAGTATTTTTTCTCTTTCCTATAGACTACCGACAGGTGATTTAACAATGAGCCTTAGTCACGGTATGACCCCGACATACAACAGTGCAAATATTAGACTAGAAACAGGATTTTGTTGAAACAGTAACAATAATCCAAGTTTTGATTCTGAGTGGTTTCCATACAGGTTAATGATTGCTACTCCCCTGCCACCTTAGCTTCTACTCATCTTGCTTTGCTCAGCTCTGTTTGATCATTCCAGGTCAGACTAGTGTTTCTGTATTATCCCTTCTCCACCTTGCTGTCATTATCCAGAATAAAAGTGATCACGTTGTCACTGAAAAAGTTCTTGATATCTTTATGGGTCATAATAAGTTTCTTCCACAGGGATCTGGATACAAACTGCTAGCTAACAACATCATTACCAAAACACTGGACAGACAACTCATCTGAAAACATGATATGGACTTTGTTGTTTGCCAAATGCCACTTTGACCTTCCTCAGTCTTCCTATACCCCAACCTGAACTCTATGTTTGTTTATTTGTCTCCATCTGAACCATGCTATCAATCACGCTACTCCATGTTAGTATTTGGTCCAGCTGTGTCCCTAATAAAAAAGTTTCAGTAAGTGTTCACACATCCAGGTGACCTGGCTAACACTTTAAAATGATGCTCCCTTCAACTTTTATTAGTGCCCCAGGTTTTTAATCCCTGAAGAAAAATGCTTATTACTCTATATCGTCTGCTGCTAGTATTTTCAGGTTCTTCTCTACAACTTTAACATCCCTATACCATTCACTTCAACACAACCCCCTCATTCTTCTCAGCACCTCTTCCCATTTCTTCTCAACAGGCCCTCCCCACTTTCTACTGATGGCACATAATTACGGGTACCCACCTGTGCCAAGAGAATATAAGGAATTTGGAGAGGTAAGTTTATGGCAATTCTCTTCTGTTTTCCTGCCTTTACTGTCACACATCCCATTCTGGTCTTGCTGATTCTGTTTCATACCATATAATACATTAGGAGGGAAAGGCACACTCAAAAACTTTAACCATTTCCGCACTGAAAAAAACATCTTTTACATCATCACAGATATTTTAACAAAATGTAAGCAATGATGACATCTGATGCTAAATAAATAATGAAGAGAACAGCTTACTGTATATAGTCTTGAAGAAAGCAGCAGGAGGAGGACATAAAATCAATATTTCTGTACCTAAAGAAACCTTTAAAGTGCAAAAGACTGTACCCATTCAAAAATACATACTGTATGTATGTATGTATGTATGTATAAAAATAACATATAGTGATTAAAGGAATATGTAAGGAGATTTATTTCATGAAAAGATTTGCAGATGTTTGGAAAACATTCCTGGAAAAATAATAAAGTCACTACCATATTAGTTCTGGCTCTCCAGTCTCATTCTTGCTTAGGATGACTACTGGGTGGAGCCTGCATGCATGCATGATCTTTCCATAACCACATGAGTTTCTGCTGAGTTTCTGGTTTCAGCCTATATTCTAAAGATGTGCTATAAGGTTATTGGCAATCCTTCAACTTGTCTGCATATATGCTTGCTGTATATGAGCATATATGAACATGCTGTGATGGGTTAATGCCTCATTCATGATGAACTTTCCTGCCTTATTCCCATTGGGTGTTGGGATAAGATTAGGCAACTCTGTGATAATGGAGTGGATTAGAAAGGTCATTGGAAAATGAGCAAATAAGTATAAGATAATCCTTAAAAGACCTGGATTGCAAGAGAAAAAAAAAGAACATGTAGATTATACAATAAATAATGGACACGACAAATAAGTCTTATCATAAGGCATTTCGTTTTATGATTACATTTATCTAAACCACTGGCAGCTCAAATGGATTATTTGTTTACATTCAGTACATGATGTACAATATTTAGTTCATGCTTTTTATTTCTGATGCAGGAGTCATGTGAAAAAATAAGGACCTTAAAACAGCTACCCATGTTTTGCAAGTTCCACTGAAAATCAACATTACCCCCACACACACACACACACACACACACACACACACACACACACACACACACACACACACACACATACACACACACACACACACACACACACACACATACAGGTCTACCTGAGAACACCAACAGATCGAAACATCGACGATGAGAACACAGACACTGGAAGACCGACAACGGAAATAACCGACAGTTCAAAATCCCGACGCTGAAAACACCGACATGCGAAATGAGCGCGACTGTGTAAGTATGCGATAGTGACGGACTTTAGGGTTAGGGTTTGGGTTAAGGTTAGTGCATAGATAGTTGTGTATGTAAGGTTTAGTGTAGGTTTGTAAGCTTTTTGGTGTGCTTGTGTTGTGTGTGTGTTTTTTATGTAGGTATTGGGTAGGTTAATGGGATGTGTGAGTTACGTGGGTAATGGGGTTATGGGATGTTACGGTGTAGTGGGATGTGTGTGATTTGCCAGTACATTCTTGTTTATGTTTTAGTTGTGATAATTTAGTTTATGTGTGGAATTTTGTGTAGTAGTGTGTACGAATGCTTGGTGTGGTATGCGGTCATGTTTCTGTTTGTGTTTTGTGAGTCGGTGTTATGGTGTTTGGTAATGTGGACTGTTGGTATTTTGTGGTTTTGGTGTTTTGGTGTCAGCGGTTTGGCTGTAGGGTTTGTGGTGTGTTGGTGTTCTGTAGGGGATCCACACAGACACACACACACACACACACACACACACACACACACACACACACACACACACTTTCTTGCAAATCAAAAAGTTTAACGTTTTAATCATGAATAACTTTCAGTCCTTCAAGCAGTACAGTTTTATGTATTTAGTTGCATGTGCTTTTTCTTTATTTATTTCTTTATGGTTATTAGAGTAAGATGCAATAAATGTAAATGCTTATAATCAGCATGGCCCAGATACTTTGATTTAGTTAAGCAACTTATTCAAATTTACAGAGTATGAAGACAGAGATCTAAACACATGTATGCAGGAGATGATTGCTACTTGCAGGGTGTTGGCTTAGCATGCTAAACTACACTGCTAAGTATAAATTCAAAAGTATTGCAAGGTTAGTCCAAGAAGACCTCGAAACCTTCAACCCATGACTAATAGGCCAGAAACCTATACTCAATCCCTCAAAAACTAAAGCAATGCTATTTGGAAACATCCAACAAATAACCAAAGAACCCAGTTTCCTTAATAGTAAAGATAATCACAATGCCACCATAGAAAGTACAACATCCTTCAAATACCTTGGCATTTGTCTAGACCAATCTCTTAACTTTCAACTACAAATTCAAAGCCCTTGGAAAAACATCAGCATGCTACTGTTGAGGGTGAACAAGCCAGCACCTCTTCTGTCCAAGCCAATCAAAGCTGCCCCGGGCAAAGGAATACTCTCATCTCAAGATAAAATGCACCACCTTACAAATAAACTCCCGTAAAATCTCCCAGTTCATTACTAAGTCCCCAGTAATGATTACCACTGCCTAATTTTTGTCAAAACTAAATGGCCTCAAGTACATTTGAGAGCCAACCTCCTACAAGGATCATTAATTCACTAAGCCCTTTCTCCTGAGACATTGTCCCATCTCACTCAGACTTTTCACCATACCTCACGCATACAATCTCTGGGATATCTCTCAATCTCAGCCCCCCTTACTAACTCCAAAAAATAAACTCTATTATGCTGTCCTTGCACTCTCCATCCTAGCACCTAAACCAATGGACTCCATTCCTCTCCCAATCTGAGACATCCAAAAGTACTTGGACATCAGACAGCAGCTCTAGAACATCTCCTCATCCAAGCAAAGTGCACTGCACTCACTCAGGTCATGTTAAATGAATCCTGCATCTCTCTCACACACCCCTTTATTCTTATTTCATCCTTCCTTATCTCAACTTCATCCCCTTACTTATTGCCTCTCATTCATCCTACTTCCCTCTTCTCTGAATCTCTCTCACACTTCTCCTTTCTACTCCTCTTCACTCTGCATGCCTCACTCACCTTTTCTCTATCTTCTTTCTTACAACTGTTCTCCCTTTCCTCTTCTAATGCCGTCATACTTTTCCATATAATGATATGCTGCTATCCCTGCACTCTAAGTCATCTCAGTCATTATATCTACATTTTATCCATAAAGCTCCGCTAAGCACATTTCCAATTTCCATCCATGTTTTGATACTGTTAACTGCTTTTTGAAGTAAATGTTGTAGCATATTTATCTGCAAATATGTATATGTTTTAGCATATCCTTGTATCTGTAAATATGTTTTGTTCATTTCTTATGTGATCCTGTTCATCCAGGCTGTGCCTGCAAATGGTCCACTGAGATCAGAGCTCTACGCTGGTAAGCAAACATAAATAAATTGCAAAGGCTGCTTTCTCACAGCTGTTTTGAATTGTTCATGCAGATCAATATAATATGTTTTATGATTCATATAACTTGCCACATCATGAATGTTGCTTGTATGTTCACAAAAGTCATTCTTTGCAAGAAAGTTATAGAAAGATATTTGTCTAAGATTCAAGAGGTCCATGTTTGCTAAGTACTTCAAATATTCATGGTAAAAAGGGTCTTCCTTAATTTCATCTCACATATCCTTAACCTTTCTGTTCAAAGGAATGCATAACTGGTGTTATTTTAAGCATTTTGGGATATGGTTGAAATATATATCCCTTGTCTAATATATTCAGTAAACTTAAACAGTGGACTTTTATCTGCAATTATTAGAAACAAAAAAGAAAGCACAGCTTGCTGTAACTATCTATGTACCATAAACCTGTTATTGACCTACTTTCAAAATGTATTTAATTTATGGATATGTAACTATTTTTTGCTGTGATAAAATATGGCATTGGCATCCCTTCCCCTTTCTCATTTTGCACATGGCATACATCACAAATTCTAGAGGGTGAAGTGTCCATTTTTAGCAGAGCTGAGGTAATTACACTTGCAGAGTATTCCACACATTTTTCACAACAGATGGATATCTCAGACAAGCTATAAAAATAGGTGCATTTTTAGACATGAACAGCTGGTGGAATGAGCAAAGCCTCTACAGCAGACCTGTTTGCCATTTTAACTATGAGTTCAAGGAGCCATTATCTAATCTCAAGTGAAGTTTGATTTATCAGTAATTCTCATTTTCTGAATGATTTTAAGAATGACAGGTTTCTTTTACAAAAAGAAGGGGTTAAAAGTTAACAGAAAATTATTAAATGATCTCAGTGCTACCAAAAGAAACTGTTCTTTTTCCATATGCTCTCTGAATTCACTGACTATATCAAAACTAATACATTCAAAGTAACTTTCAAGAATTGTATTAATAATGTTTTTTTTTCAATCCAGTTTAGGAAAATCTCAAAATAATACCTTACAAAAAATTCATATGAGCAATATTTGAATGACTTCTTTGACAGTTTATAATCTTATACTTGGAGCTCAGTCCTTCCTTACACAATAGACTGTCACCACAATAGGCACAAAGAACATGAAAAATGATCTGTTCATTTTCATTTCTAATTTGCATTTGCATTCCCAGATACATGCTAGTGTGCTTCGAATTAATACATTGCTGTGCAGGTCTATAGGACACTAATCCTAAGGGAGGAACAAGCTGTTACATGACAAATTAATTTTTGGCTCCTTTTGTCTAGCAGTGATATCCACGTCATAGTAATGAGATCCCATGGCATTTTTCATAAACGTAAGTGGTTTTCTAAATTAGGCTCAATTAACTTCTACAGAACTGAAGTGCAAATATTCTGCTAAAGATGAAACCAGACCATTGCTTAAAATATGTAGCACACTTTTCAGTGTGTTTGAAAGGAGGATAACCATTAATTTGTCTTATTACATTATTCTCTGATCAAATCCAAGGTGTAATACTTGTAGAATCTCATCTAGCAATAAAGTTCATTATCATGTAAATGTATCTCATATCTTCTCGAGTGCAATGTCAATGCAGTTAACGGATTTCATCACATTAATCTACATTTTTCTAACCATAAGCTGAAGCTCTTAAACTGAGAACTCTCATGGATATTTTTAGTGCTTTAAAATAAGGTATCTACCTAAGTAATGTTAATAACAATGCAATACACAGATTTAATTGCTTGCTAGGCAACATTTTCAAGTTCATCAGAACCAAAGATCTGCTTTACCATATTTTAGTTTATTTATTTCTTGCATCAGATTTTTGTGATGCAAGAAATGTTGTCACATAGGCTTTTGTTGGGAGAATTCCAGGTAATCAAACATTTTGTTCTCAGTATAAATGACTCAGATTATCTCTTTTATTTGATATATTGTGTTATGTCTCAAAGTATTCAGAAAAAGGCCATAAAAATCTAGTAAGTTAATAAATACTTGAGTTCAATATCAAAGGAATGTCTCAAAGGTAGTCATCATCATATACTAGGTAAATGTTAACTTTCTGAATTCAAAGGACTAAGAAAAGCATGGGGCAGAAAAAGTACATTAAAACAAGTTCTGAATTTCAGAGTCCAGGTCTGTAACTTGAATGCCATCTACCTGTGCCATCACCTCCTGGCATACACTTACAGGGCAGTTTAAGAAACAAAGGCCAGCACCAGCATGGAATGGGTCACCAGAACAAGTCATACTGACCTTTTAATTCATCAGGAAGAGCACATCCCTTAGTAAATGTCTAGAAGTCTGCAGAGGAAAATGCATAGCCTACACCAGATGGGACCAGTGACCACTGTGCCTACCAGAAGTAAACCCAAAACAAACTCAAAAAATAAAACACCCTGGTGAATTTAAAATTAAACAGCTTGTACAACAAAAGAAAAAAGTCATAATAGTTTAGGTTAAACTAACACCAAAAAAGATTAAAAAAAAAAAACTCTCTCATCAAACTGAATAGATAACTAAATGGACTTTTGAAGTCCAACAAAGCAAATTTTGAGATAAAGATACTATCCCATGCCAAGGACCATGGCAGAAACCCCAGAGGCCAGACTGCTGGCAAATAGAGTCACATCCACATAACCAGAAGCTATAGCAAATCTTCTGGCTGATAAATTCTACTGCAAATTTACCCCCCACTCCAATTCCCAGCTGCCCAGCAGCCAAACACCATGTAACATAATCCCAGCTATCAGTAGTGGGCAGGTCTTAGATGTGCTCTCTAAGGCCAAGAGTATAGTTTTGATGAGCCTTGATAATTTACCAGGATGCCTCCTAAAAAGCCTGAAATATGACTTCTCAGGGGTAGTGTTGTTCCTGTTTAAACATAGTCTACACACAGGCTTAATGCCACATAAATGGAAGACTGCAAGGGGACCATAAATGGATCCTGGAAATGACAAACCTATTAGTCAGACAAGTCTCATGTTTAGCCATAGAAAGAATTGTCATGGAAATGATTAACAGTGACATAGAAAACCTTCAGACACTGGACCCATCTGATTTCATCAAATACAGGCCATGCCTACAGAACCTGGTTGTCTTCTTTGAGGCGGTCACCAAGGCAAATGATGAGAGCAACATAGTGCATACTGCCTACCTTGTCCTAACTAAGGCATTTAATACAATATCCCACTCAGGCATTGTAAACAAACTCATAGAATTAGGCATAAACAACTGTGTAATTCAATTGATAGCAAGCTTGCTCACAGACATGACCCAGGAAGTTAGGATTAGACAGAACACCTCCACAAGGAGACCAGTCATGAGTTGATTCCCCCAGTGTTCTGTGCTGGGTCCACTCCAACTTAGTGTCTATGTTTTGGAAGACAAGACCAATGACAATGGCCTCTGTCTTTCCACATTTGCAGATGATTGCAAGCTAGGAGCAATCATAGAAAGCCCTCAAAAGACTAACAGCTTACAGGAAGGTCTAACACAGAAAACTGACTGGTGCCAAATCTACAAACCTATGTTTCACTGTTACACTGACCACTAAGATGCAAAAGAAGAATGATGCCATGACAAAGCAATGACAGCATGACAGAGAGTACAGTATAACAGGGTGGGCATGTTGTTATTAATGAGCATAGATACATGTGCATAGAGGCAGCCATGGTGGTGCAGCGGTTAGCGTTGTCGCCTCACAGCAAGAGGTTCTCCGATTTGATTCTCGGCTGGGGTGCTTTCTGTGCGGAGTCTGCATGTCCTCCCTGTTGTCATGTGGGTTTCCTCCGGGTGTTCCGGTTTCATCCCAAACACATTCAGTAGGTGGATTGGGCACTCTAAATTAGCCCTAGGTGTGAATGTGTGCGTGTTTGCCTTCTGTGGAAGGTTGGGTGCTGGGCTGGCAACTCGACACCATAAAAAAAAATAAAACTCCACTGCCAATCATGAGCAGACAGATGATCCGCTGTGGCGACCCCTAACCAGGAAAAATCCTAAAGAAGATACATGTGCATAGAAACATCAGTGAACTTCCAAACAGGAGACAATGGTAATCTTATATTGTTTGATCAAACACAATATGTAGGATATTCTATTTCCAAAAACAGCATCTATCCCATTTTTGAAACTGTCAGTATTTGGTGATGGTTTTACAGCTACAAACAGACCAATAGATAACGTACTACACTGTACAAAAAAAAAAAAAGAATACATGCTTGAATAAGTACTATGTGTATATTTAATCCGAATTCTATTAAAAGTAATTTTGTGTTTTTATTTTTACAAAGGAGCTGACATGCAGATGTATATGTACAACACACTTGCTTGATTGTACACAAACACACACACACACAAACACACATGCATAGTTACATATGCACAAACACACACACGCGCGCGCGCACACACACATACTCACAAGTGTACGCAGGCACACACACACACACACACACACACACACACACACAAGCACACATACACATTTTCACTCACACACAGTTGCGTAATCTCATTCAAATGTTCTCTGAGTGCTTCTCCACTTCTTTTTCACACTTTTATATTTAATTTTGCATTTAATTGTAGTTTCAGCTTGTTCTTTGTCAAGGGTGCAAACTTGCTGAGGGCAGTAATTGTTGTTATGTGGCAGAAATTAACTTTGTTTCTGAGGAGTGGACATTATTGGCTGGATTTCTAGCTATTTTAATGCATTTTTTTTTCTTTCATTTTAATCTCAGTTTAATTTTTTTGTCAGCAAAAGCTGCCACCTTTTCTAAACGATGTTGAGAAGTGTGTTTTTTTCTGGTATTTCTAAGCTTAAACTTTATATAAATCCCAGTAAAGTACTTCCATTACATGGCACTTAGAGTTGTTTATTTTTTTCTGTATTTTGAAGCTTTTTTATCAAATGATATATTTTTTTACTGTTTGTTTGGCCAAAGTTTATAATTTTGTATTTGAAACAGTTATCTAGCTATATTGTATTAGTGTTCCTCTTGCTTTGGTTAAACTAAGTGGTCTCCCTGTGGTTTTCAATTTTCCCCACATTTTATATTAAATTGTATTTTTCAGTTTGCTTAACTAAAGTTGCTTATACTGTATGTATGATTTTACAGTTGTCTGACTGTTATTGGGAAATATAGCATATCCATGTTGGTACAATAAGTATAATTCATTAGTTAGCACCTCCATTTTGGTACACTAAGTGTTCTTTATGTGTCATTCTTTAGATAGCATCTTCATTTTGCTAAATAACATATTTTCTCTGCTTTTCTCTACTCTGTTTTTCTACTTTTATATCTAATTTTACATTTTATTATAGTTGTTGTTGGTTTTCTGGTCAGAGTAAACTTCCAGAGGGCATTAGTAGTTATTCTGTAGCAGAAAGCAATTTGTTGCTATGTTTGGAAGTGAACATTGTTGGCTGGTCTTCTAGCTGCTTTTTTTTTTTGGGGGGGGGGGTTCTTTCACTTTTTATCTCCTCGGTTTAATTTTGCTGGGTGGTGCACTGTGCTGTGTCACATAACAACAGATACCAGCACTTTCAATTTCAAATTCTCTCTTTGAAACCAGAGTTAATCTCACCCTTCTCATAAGAGATAACCAAATCACAGAGAAAGCAGCAGCATGTCATTGAACTTCTAAGCTGATCTTACAGCAAATCCAGACCAAAATATTTATTTTTATTATTCTTGCTGCTTGAGACTAACATTTAGGTTTATTATTTTATTTTGAATCAGTACTTTAAACTAGGAGCCACAATACTATTAACTTCTCTTTTTCATTTTTAACATACCCCAAACTGACCTTATAGCCAGTCTAGACTAGAATAATTACTGCATATTGTTATCTTCGTGCCCTGACCTAAGTTAATTTATGTTAAATATTTTTTTTAACTTACTCTGTAATGCAGTTGCAAAAATGATATAACATTCTTTCTTTTTTTTTTTTTCATTAACACCCATTGCACCTTTGGTCTGTAATGGAAGGTTGGACTGATAGTCCTCCCTCTGTTGCCAGACTCATAGCACTCAGGTAATGTAAAACTTGCCTTATGCTCACAGATAATGATATTTTACTTAACTTAGCACCTTCTGTTTGTGAAAGATACAAGTACCTAGCCAGATTTGGGGCCACATGCTCACAACTAAACACATCCTGTGAACATCAAGTCTCATAGACCACTCTCTGCACATACCCATACTAAATTATAATATGCTGAGGCAGGTAAAAAAAAAATCCTTGCTCAAGCCTCATTGGTCTAGAATGAACAAGCCCCAGCATAAATCGATTACTTCAATACTGTTTTTTATATTTCAACTGGAAATTATCAGGAAAAAGCATAGCCTAAACTCACTACACCAAAGCTATCTACAAACATATAGGAAATACACCCCGAGGATCACTTCTGTGGCTCTGCTCGACAGGGGCACAGGAAAATAACTTTCTTGAGTGGCATAAGCCAGGGAACCTTGTTGGCTAGGCTTACTTAGGATTTTGGGCCGTTAGCCTAGTATCTACCTATGAACCTATGAATGTGTTAGTCATTGGTGACTCCATAGTTAGGCATGATGATTTTGTATTCCCAAGACTGGTCAAAAGCAAAATGGTGGTGAGCTGTCTCACAAGATCCAAGTTTGCCAGTGTTACAAAGACCCTGAAGATCCTTAAATCAGACAAATATGATTATGACATGCTGGTGGTCCATACTTGGGTAAACACTCCAGCATACAAAACCATGAGGGATATACAGAGTGCTTTATGCATGCCACAAATGCACTATGACAGAGTGTTCCATGCACATCATCAATGCACTATGATAGAGTGCCCCATTTATATCACAAATGCACTATGCCAGTATGCACCATGCATGTCACAGATACATCCTGACAGAGGGCTACATGAATGATATAATTGCACTATGATGAAGTGCTCCATGCATGTCACAAATGCATCATGACAGAGTGATCCACACATGATACAGATGCACCATCAAGAGTGTTCCATGAATGGCACAAACGGACTATGATTGAGTGCTCCATGCATGTCACAAATGTACCATGGCAGAGTGATCCATGGATGCTACAATTACACCATGACAGAGTGCTATGTGCTTATCACAAATGCACCATGACAGAGTGTTCTGTAGCAAACCATGCTCCATGCATGCCACAAAAGCAGAAAATATCCTAGTATAGTGTGGAATCCTTCCATTATGAAGAATAATGCAGAGATGCAAAGAAAATATAACTGGCTTTAATAACTGGTAAAACCCTAGTATCATTCTAGGAGAAACCAATATCTGTCAGCATGGGTTGAGATGCTTGTCAGCCAAACTTGCTTTGCCAAAGATGACTTGCACCTCTCATTCTAAGGTTTCACAGTAGTCAGGAAGTCCTACTATGTGGCACACCTCATCATAAAAGGGTTCTCATCCAGGAAAAAAGAGGTCATTGTTCCCCTCTACTTGTCACTCATCATTGTTTCCCTCTACTCGACACTCATCAGACCAATTATAGAGTACAATACCCCTTTTGGAATGTACCTCACAAGACATCTGCAGGAGCTGGAAAGGCCACAGAAGTACTTCACAAAGAGGATTACTGGCCTCAAACAAATGCCCTACACTGACCTCCTCAAAAAACTCCAGCTTTACTCCATAGCATATCACCTACTCCAAGGTGATCTCTGCCTAACATATAAAGCTATGTCAAACCTAGAGCTGTTGGACATGCTACACCTAAAGAAATCCCAATCCCTCCAAGCTACATGCTCTAGGGACCTAAACCTTGTCACTACAATAAACAGGACATGCTGGAGGGATAGATTCCTGTCCAACTTCCTATACTCTGGAACAAGCTACCCATCTATGTCAAACA
>NC_056730.1:794873713-794878713 GCF_019279795.1 Protopterus annectens
TTTTTTTCAAAACTTGCATTTTATCTGTCTTTGGCCTAGCACTCTTGTGTGGGGTCATTTACTGCACTGTTATAACTTGCTGATACTTGTTAACCTCTGCTATCTCTGAAAAAAAAACAAACAAAAAAAATCTTGCTTTTTTCCCACTTTTCTGAGATTTAAAAAAGTTCATTTACAGGCTTGCTGTTCTTGAACTGTTTGTAAGTTTCTGTGAGGCCATTTGTTGCTTGGGCTAAAGGAAAGTCTCTCTGTTGATCAGTGGCAGTGAAAAACATTGAGCAGCCTGTCTGCCCCTGTGGGAGTGGTTACTGACTTGAAACTGTAGTTTTATTGGCCATTCTGGGTCAATTCCAAAACTCCTTCATCCTCCTCTCTTAAAACCTGGTTGCCTCGTGGTTTTGGCATCTTTTCAGGCTTGTTGGCTGTTGGTGAAGCACCCACCAAGAGGAGAAAATGCTGAGAGAAGAAAGGAGCCACTTTTGAGACTTTAAGTATTTTTCCTCTGTTTATTTGCTAAGTTTTTCTGCATAGCCGCCTATTTTGAGCATTTTCTGGCTTGTTAAATTTGATTTCTGCATTAGTAACTGTATTTAGAGCACAACCTAGAGCTGTTTACTGAATTTCCTGTTTGCACTTATTTTTAAAATCGTTTTTTTCTCAAAACTTGCATTTAATCTGTCTTTGGCCTATCACTCTTGTGTGGGGTCATTTACTGCACTGTTATAACTTGCTGATACTTGTTAACCTCTGCTATCTCTGAAAAAACAAAAAAACAAAAACAAATCTTGCTTTTTTCCCACTTTTCTGAGATTTAAAAAAGTTAATTTACAGGCTTGCTGTTCTTGAACTGTTTGTAAGTTTCTGTGAGGCCATTTGTTGCTTGGGCTAAAGGAAAGTCTCTCTGTTGATCAGTGGCAGTGAAAAACATTGAGCAGCCTGTCTGCCCCTGTGGGAGTGGTTACTGACTTGAAACTGTAGTTTTATTGGCCATTCTGGGTCAATTCCAAAACTCCTTCATCTTCCTCTCTTAAAACCCTCTTCTGCGCGGTTTTGCCCATTCTTGAGCATAGCGCAACACCGGGCAGTGCCACCTAATTGGGTTTAAACTATTCCTGGATCCACAAAGTCTGCTCTCCACTTTTTCCCTTAGAACTACTCTATCTCTCAATTTAAACACCATATTCTTATTCTAAGGCCCTTCACTGGTCCAATTAAGTAATCCTACAAGTTAGCACTATTAAACCATAAGCACTACTTACTCTTATACTCTCTACGATTAACCTGTCCTCTATTGGTCCGTCTTAAATTCAGTTTCCCTATTACTCTAGCATGTCCAAAAGTCAGTCAATGGTTTCTTTTCCAGTCCAGCTGGTGAATCTGGGAATTTTGAGGCAGTGTTACAACTGTCTCATGTACACGGACAACCCTCTCCTCCTCCAAACAGGTTCAAATATATGTGAGAGATGCAACTATTTAGCCAAACTGGAGGCTGAGCTCTCTCATCTCAAAACTGGTGTAACCAGTCAGGAGGAGAAGGTAACCTCACACAACACAATTCCAGTATCACATAGTCCCACCACATCAGCGAACCAAACACATAAATACACAAAAACATACTGGAGGCTCTAAATAAAAATCTACCTAAGCAACAGAGACCTCCAAAGCAGACATCCAAGCAAACGCTACCTCAAAACAAAACACACACAACACATAACCCACAAAGTCAGTGTGCTAAGCAGCCACAGCCCTTAAGGCTGAATAACACACCTGATACTCTTGTTATAGGTGACTCTATTGTCAGACACACTGACGTCCCGCTCACCAGGCTGAATAAAGAGAAGGTCACAGTGAGCTGCCTGTCGGGCGCTAGGATCCACCACATAACGCAAGCACTCAGGTCACTCCAAAGCAAATACAAATATGACTCAGTCATTGTACATGCTGGTGTGAATGACCTGAGACGTACCTCCCTGGACTACATGAAAAGAGGCATAGAGGAGCTCTCTGATCATGTAGCCCAGGCTGGTATGACCCTGACCTTGAGCAGCATCTTACCCTCACCTAGAATGATGCCACAGTACAAAGACAAAATGATCGATTTTAACAATTGGCTAAAATTTTGGTGTCATTCAAAGGGGATACAGTGTCTGTCAGCCTGGGATGACATGCTCGACAAGCCATGTTGCTTCACTAGGGACGGCTTGCACCTGTCACCACTGGGCTTTCGGATATTGGCAAAGGCTCTTGCCACCACCATAGTGCCTTTTTTAGGCAAGGCTCAAAAGTCAAACCCACCCCCATAGACAGCACAAGGAACAAGAAACTAAGGGTAATGCTGCTAAACGCCAGAAGTCTTAACCTCAAGATGCATGCACTCAAAGCTCTCCTCAGTATGGAGAACATCGATATCTGTGCAGTGACAGAAACCTGGTTCAAGGCTCCAGAGAGCACCCCAGCACTACCAGGCTATACCTCATATCATGCTTTTCAGCCCCAAAACCCGGACCGAACCACAAAAGGAGGGGGAGTTTCCATATTTATCAAGGATATCCACACCTTCAGGTTAGTGGCATTGCACGAAGTATCGGAGACCATCCATGTGCAACTAGCAGTGGGCAAGACTGCTTTTCAGTTTATAGCATCCTACAGACCACCCTCTCAAAGTCAGGAATCCCATTCGGCTTTCCTGAAAACATTGGAGAACATGAAGATCTCTCCAAACACCATTATATTGGGTGACTTCAACTACCCAAACATTGACTGGAAGCACTACTCAAGCCCCAGCACCTTAGCCCAAAGATTCCTGGAAATTATAAACTCAAATGCTATGGAACAACTAGTCACCACTCCCACAAGAGGGGACAACATACTAGACCTGATCATTACCAACATGGGGACTCTATGCTCCACACCAGAAGTATATCCCTCATTGGTAAGATCAGACCATAAATTAATTTCACTGGATGTCCACATCCCGACCGTACCCCCAGCCCAGAAAACCACATTAAAAAACTTCTCAAAAGCGAACTTCTCACTTCTCAAAACCGAAGTGGAATCCTTCAAGGCCCCAGGGCCAGTGGAAACTACAGCACAAACTGCAGAATCCTATATAAATGCATTCTACGGACATCTCCAGGAATGCATGGATCATGCTATCCCAAACAAAACCAAGACCCAATCATCCAAAGGCAGGCGTCCAGTCTGGTGGACCCCTGCCATAAATAAACTGTACAACAGAAGGAGGAAGCTACGACATGATAGAGCAAAATCCCTAATAGGGAAGGCATCTCTGATCAGTACTGGCAAAAAATTACAATCCCTCATAAAATCCTCCAAGGCCAGCTTCGAGAGAAAAATTGCACAGGACACCAAAGACAATCATAAGGCTTTTTTTAGTTATGTTAGAAACCTGGGATGCAACTCCCAGACTTGTTCTGAGTTGATTCTAAACGACAAAAAATACACTGAACCCACAGACATCGCCAATATCCTGGCAGACAGGTTCAGTGCAAACTTCTCCACCCCCTCCCCCCCAAAAGAGCAAATATCTATCCTGGCAGAGGGCTGCCTCCCAAACATCTCAGATGCTCAGGTGAAGGCTGCCCTCTCCAAAGCAAAAAACACTGCTTCCATGGGACCAGATGGCGTCCCAGGTTGCGTCCTACATGAACTACAAGAGGAACTAATCCCTCAAATAAAACAGCTATACAAGCTCAGCCTCACTACAGGATATGTGCCCACAGAATGGCGTACAGCAACAGTGGTCCCACTCCACAAAGTTGGAGCATCTATGGACCCTGGAAACTATCGCCCCATAAGCCTGACTAGCTTAGTCTGCAAGGCTATGGAGAGGATCATCATGGAGCTCATAAACAAAGACATTGGGGACCTACAGACACTAGATCCTACCCAGTTCAGCTTTGTCAAGGGCAGATCCTGCCTTTTGAACCTGGTTGACTTCTTTGAAACAGTCACCAAAGCCATAGATGAAGGGAAGGTAGTCGACACAGCCTATCTGGACCTTGAAAAGGCATTTGACACAATACCCTACTCGGGCATCATAGATAAGCTATCCAGCTTAAATATAAACCCCTATGTCACAAGATGGGTCGCAAACTGGCTCAAAGACAGAACCCACAGAGTGAGAGTTGCTGGAGCCATGTCAGACTCAAAACCTGTCACAAGTGGCGTCCCACAGGGTTCTGTCCTGGGACCACTCTTGTTCGGTATATACTTCTCCGAGGTACAGGCAAACATGGGAGGACTATGGCTCACCAAGTTCGCAGACGACTGCAAACTGGGCGCCATAATCAACTCTCCAGCTGACACAAACATCCTTCAAAAAGGTCTCACAGAGACAGATAACTGGTGCCAGCACCATGGTTTAAAGCTAAATGCCAAAAAATGTATAGTCATACCCTTTGGCAAAAACAATGTGCCCACAAATTACCACATAGGCGGAAACCCATTAAGTACAAAGAAAGTTATTAGGGACCTGGGGACCCAAGTTGATAGCAATCTCTCCTTTGAAAACCACATTGCCAAAGTGGTTAGAAAGACCTTCTACATAGCCCACCTCATCACGAAGAGTTTCACATCTAGATCAAGAGAGGTAATCGTGCCCTTTATTCATCCCTCATCAGGCCCATCATAGAATACAATGCCCCTTTTGGGATGTACCTTACCCGACACCTGCAGCAATTAGAAAGACCCCAAAAGTATCTCACCAAGAGGATCAAGGGTCTCAAACAGATGCCATATACTGCTCGGTTTGTAAAACTCCAGCTCTACTCAGTTGCATACCGCCTACTTCGAGGCGATCTATGCCTGACATACAAAGCTATGTCAAATCCAGAATTAATGGACATGCTCCACCTCAGTAAATCTAAATCCCTTAGAGCCACACGCTCAAGGGACTTGAACCTCAGCACAGAAATAAATAGAACTTGCTGGAGGGACAGGTTCATAACCCAGAGGCTCCCTTCGCTCTGGAATAGAAT
>NC_056730.1:794883713-795002559 GCF_019279795.1 Protopterus annectens
GATACCTTTATGGATCTACTAGGGTTCCTTACAGTATGACAGTGTAGCTCTACATTACAAGCAATTTTCATCACTCACAAGTGTGTTGGTATAATGTTAAATAAGATGTATTTATGGTGAATTATTTTACTTATGGGGCTTACAAACCTACTGTCTTTATATGGATATGAACAGATCAGACAGATATTGAATAGACTATTTTTTCTCTTTCCTCTATCTTAATGTGTCTCTCTTGTTACAGATGGTGAATATGCAGAGTTTATGGCAGAGGTGGGAGGCCATTGTGGTGCAGGTAGAAGAGCTGTTCCCTAGAGTTGCCTAGCACTGAGTCCAGGATGGCAGATGATGCAGGCGAGTCCAGCCAAAGAGATGACATCCGGCAGAGAAGACCAGGTCAGAAGTAGAGAGATTTGGTTGCAGTGGATCCTCTGGTGGCTAGAGTGGGTGAGGATAGAGTGGTAGATAATGATATCCTGTTATGAGTCTCGTTAGGTAGAGCAAGTTTGGAGTGTGTGTGTAATGACTGTTGGATAGCTGGCAATGAGGTCTATCAGGGTTGGGTGGAGCTAAAGGGTGTATAGGGGATATCCAGAGATGTCACGAGCTGGAACTGGGTGAAGCAATCACTGGGGACGATACTGTAGGATGGTTTATTGGGAGCTTGGTAGTCATCCATGGGTGGGGTAGGATCATCTTCTGAAGCTGGGTTGGATTTTGACTTACAGTGGGGTGATTGGTTAGCTATGCAGGCTTTGGGGCAAGTGGCAGAGACAGTTTTTCTGACCCCTCACCTTCCATCCTCAGTTAAGGAGAAGATTTGCAGGATGGAGTATGCTGATGTCTTTGAATTAATAGATGCAGAAGGGGTGCAGTGACTGGTGGAATCAGAGACTGTGAATAGCACGGAGCATTTGACAGCTTTAGTGGTGTTGTTTAGGAGGAGATTAGGTAGGATGCAACTTAGAATGTGCGCTAATTGGGTGGTAGGTTTCGTCTACTACATGTCAGTTTGGTTGGAGGATGCTACTTATTTGGCTTTGCCACTTTTGGCATACTTTTGTATGATTTGGAAGACTCAGCATTTGCAGATGGGGACCATGTGGCCATTGTATGACCAGAGGTTTTGGAAGTGGAAAGCAATTGATCACTCTCTCCGCTGGGAGATTAGACATCTGGACATATGTCTAGCTACTATGATAGATAGCTTTGGGGTGGTGAGTAGAGGGGAAAAGGTAAGGAGAGAAGGAGGGTGAGTATGTTGGGCTTTTAATGCAGACATTGCTTATGGGTAGGGTATACATTCTTGCATGCTTGTTCAAATTATGTTGGGAGCCATCCGGTGGTGCAGATTGGTTGGAGGATGCTACTTATTTGGCTTTGCCACTTTTGGCATACTTTTGTATGATTTGGAAGACTCAGCATTTGCAGATGGGGACCACTTGGCCATTGTATGACCAGAGGTTTTGGAAGTGGAAAGCAATTGATCACTCTCTCCGCTGGGAGATTAGACATCAGGACATATGTCTAGCTACTATGATAGATAGCTTTGGGGTGGTGAGTAGAGGGGAAAAGGCAAGGAGAGAAGGAGGGTGAGTATGTTGGGCTTTTAATGCAGACATTGCTTATGGGTAGGGTATACATTCTTGCATGCTTGTTCAAATTATGTTGGGAGCCATCCGGTGGTGCAGAGTGGTTGGTGGGAGGTTAATTTGGTGACTCCAGGTTTGCTTTCCACTGATGGGGGTGCTTTCCCTTCTTCTCTCCAGGTCTTTCAGAATCTATGAGGTATGGGGAATATTTGAGGGATACAGGGAGGAGTGTCATTTCATGGAGTAAGGGGATGGCGGGAGGACACATTCTTCCATTAAGGTGGAAGTATTGCCATGTATTCTCCAGTAATTTCCTGATTCATCTGTTGAGAAAGAAATAGTTGAAGGCTTTTGTTTGGGTTTTCTATTAAATCAAAGGTGGTGGGGGATGGTGTAGTCTGTAAAAATGTTGATTTGTATGGAAGAAGGAGGTTATATTGGAGGGTTTGGTAGAGGAGGAATGACAGGTGAGGAGGTTGTTGGGACCTTTTGATAACCCCCACACTTTGAGAGTTTTAAGGTTTCACCACTAGATTTGGTTCCTAAAGGTGGATGGTGAGTTCAGGCTGATTCACCATTTGTCATACTAAGAAGGGAGCTCTGTTAATGATTTAATTTCAGTTGAGGATGCCAAGGTCAGTTATTCATCTTTGGATGATGCTGCAAAGGTTATTCAGGGATTTAAGGTTCCACAGTTAGTCAAAGTGGGCATTGAATCTACATTTCACCCTTTGTCAGTATGGAAGGAGGCATGGCCATTATTGTGCATGTTAGTCAGGAACAAATTTTACTTTAATAAGACAAAGCCAGTGGGATGTTTGTTAGCCAAGGCTAGTTTCGAGAAATTTAGCACTGTAAACAAAATAAAAAAGCACTCCAGGAGAAACAAACCAAAGAGTATGAATCACAGTTTATTAACCAAGAAATTAATAAAATTATCTGCAAAAATGAGCCCAATTTACATACATTATTGGAATATGAATCATTATTATGATGATTGTCCATTACCTGCTCTCCATCTTCAGAAAAAACATATCTTTTATTTAAGATAAAGTTAATATCATCTTTCTGTTTTGCTTAGAAGCTAATAAACGGTCACCTAGTCCGTTATCATTTTGACTAGCAGCAGAAGCACTATTCATGTTTACCTCATTACGATCATTATTACCACTCCTTAAAATACACAGAAAGTCATTAAATCCACCAGAATTTCTCGCAACAAGTTTGGAACATGCCATATCAGCTCTCTCCATATGGAGAGGTCCATCTCGCCATACTCCTCAGTGTCTCTCTTGATTTACTTCCTGATTACCAGGCAAGGATGAATGGGAAGCCAATTTAATCACCGATTGGCAAACAGAAGTCAGCAGATCCACAAGTTGTGTCAATTGGCCAATTAGCTTATGGATCTCTCCCATTTTGCCTGCTCTTCCTCTTTATTCAAAGTTCGACTCAGGAAGTCCCTCCATATACACAAATACAAACCAAAACTAAAAAAATGTGGTGGCTGGCAAGGTGACTGTTTAATAGCTTCTAAGCAAAATGGAGAGATGGATATTAACTTTATTTTAAATAAAAAATATGTTTTTTCTGGAGAGGGGGGAGCGGGTGATGGACAATCATCATAATAATGATTCATATACCAATAATTTATGTAAATTGCACTCATTTTTGCACAGGATTTTATTATTTTCTTGGTTAATAAACTGGTACAGTGCACCAGTAAGAAGGTGGGAAAAGGAAAGATATATTTTGTATCTGTTTATAATATAAAAAACACTGTAATTATAAATATTTTTAAGTACTATTGGAATTATTTACAAAAAGATAAAATTTTAAGTAATATTTTGCCTTCACAACCTTCCATTTCCTTTAAAAGAGGTACAAACTTGAAAGATATGTTGGTCCATGGGAAGTGTGTTTTGCCAGATATGAATATTAATTATACCACAGGGTTAAAAGGAACTATGTTGTAGGAATTGTTCAGCATGCCATCACATTGTAAGCTCCTTTGACTACATTAATGGAATTAAGTTTACACCGAGAGGAAACTTTTCATGTAGTAGTAAAAGAGTGGTATATATATTCTAAAATGCCCATGCAATTTGTTCTATACAGGAGAAACAAAGAAAACTTTCAGAGTTAGATTAATGGAACATATTAGAGATATCAAAAATATGAGGGAGGATAAAATTATTGCTTTGCATTTTAAGGCTAAGTACGGTAGTGATCTTTTATCATTACAAGGTAGTATTTTAGAACAGGTTAAATTCTTGGATGACAATGAAGTTTTACTTAAAGAAAAGCTTTTATACAAAGAGTCTGTGTATATTTTAAAATACAACACTTTGGTCCCTATGGGACTGAATGATAAAATAAACTGGAAATGTTTTATTTAATTGTACTAATTAATTAGGCAATTTAAGTGTTGTATATTGGGTGGGTTTTTTTGTATATAAAGGTGTATTTGTAAATGTTTTTTATATTCCTTGAAGATGCATATGCAGAGGTGCTAGAAGAAAATAAAATGGATTTATACCTGTGCTTTTTGTGGTTTCTACAGTTTCTATAGTTGGTAGTTCTGTAACAGTTGTTGGTCAAGTGCAATCATTTAAGTTGGACTTGGAAGCAATTATTATATTTGCACAGGTGGCTGGGCTGCATGATCTTACAAAGTCCTGGATGGTGGTAAGTATGTTGAGAGGATGGGGTAGAATGGCTGGAGTGAATATGGATATGTGTTGGCCATTGATGAGACAGGTTTTGAAAGTATTATTGAAGAGTTTAGCTTTAGTGGTGGGTGAGTCGGTGGAATATGTTCTGTGGGTTACTTTGTGTTTATGGATGTATTTTGGGTGTCAGATCTGTTAGGGTCATTAGTTTGGAGAGATGTTATGGTTGTTCCAGGGTCAGTGTACATTTGTTTATATAGATCTAAAGCAGATCAGTTAGGGAAGGGCATGCAGAAAGTTATTGGGAAGGATAGGAGTGAGGAGCTTTGTGTGGTGGGTTGGGTAGTGGAACTGATGTGGACTCATGTGGGTAGCCCTCAGGAATTGGATTTTCAGTTGACAGGGGGTAAAGTGGTAATGGGTAATCAGTTTGTATATGTAATAAGAAGGTGAGAGGTGTTCCACTCATTCTTTTCATATTTGTAGGGCTAAGGATTTGGCAAGGGAAGGCACATCTATTGAGGTCATATGGAGAGCAGGGAGGTGGTCTTCCAATGCCTTTTTATCTTATATTTGGTAATGGAGTCAACTGAATTCAATTGATAATTAAGATGTGTTGTTTTTTTTTTTTTTTTTTACTTTCAGGAAAAGACATTGTCATCTTGCGCCATTTGTATATCCATTGGACGGTGAAGAGGAAAGCAGTTAGGAGAGATGGAAAGGACATGGGTTTGTGTCAATTGGAGTGGACAGGTATTTGGCATGGGATTAGAGGTTTTAGGTGGACTCAGTTTATGGATGAAATTGAAGTGGTATGGTCACGGATTGGGCTTCTTTGAATATTGATGACACATTTTTCTGGTAATGATTTGGGAATAATTCCTAAGAAGCAGTTGGTGAATAAGATAAGGGAGGATCTGTTTATGTTGCAGACGTTATATCCAGGCATGGGTATTGTATGATGGGAAATAGTACCGCATTTGTGTTGGAGGAATGCTGCTGGTTTTAAGGCTTTGGATTGCACACAAGGGTTTATTAACTATAGGCTATCACAGCAGTTGTAGGCTTTGGGTATGCATATGATAGACCATAGGGATTTTGATGACAGGGACACAGTTTGGTTTAGATTTGATGGAATGCACTTGAATGAGTTTGGTTTCGATTTGTTTAACAAACATTTAAGTTCATTTTTAGTAGGTTTGGTGAAAGTTCTTTTGCAGGAAAGGAGAACAGCCTGTGATCAGGTTGGCTGGTGGAGAAGAGGGGCAGGTTTATCCTGCTTTTGTTCCCCCTTTTAGTGTTGGGAGTTGATGCAGTGAATTTGGGGATGAAAGTGAGCTGGGGGATGCTACATGACTGATAACAATAAGTGAGCAGTGGTATGGATGCTGCTTATTCAGGCAGGGTAAGTGGGGTACACTGCCCTGAAGTACATTATAAGGATTTACATGTTGTTACATGGTCATTCTTGTTACAATTAATATTTGAAATAATGTAATAAAGTTATGTTTGAAATTAATAAAAGTCTTCAAATGTCATTTGGTATCATGGTGTGTTATTGAAGGGGACCGGGATAAATGATGTTTGAGAACAAATCAGTTTGTCCAGGGACATCTTTGATAAGGGGTAGAGGGATTTACATGGGGATGAGGGGTGAAAGTTTTGTTGGGGAAGGGGGTTAAGATTAAGGAATAGAGATAGGTTTGATCAGATTTTGAAAATGGAAGGTTTAATTTGCTAATGGGACTTTAGAGGAAGTGAGGTAGATGTAGGGTGGGATTTTTTTTATAGGAGTGTAACTCTGCCCTAATGTATGCTATAAGGATTTACATGTTGGGCAGGATTCATGAAGCCTCCGTGTAAGAGTTACAAGGCTTACACGGAGGCTGCAGTTAAACGGTGTGACGTCAGCATGTCATGCATATGCATGAGGGCATGCTGAATCACACCTAAGGCTAACACGGTCCGTGTAAGACAGTAGGGGGCATGTCTGTAGGGTGAGCCCTGCAAATGGACAGGCCCCCAGAAGAGTAAAAGTTCCGAAAGTAAATGCCCACGACAGAGTCCGTGGAAATATGAATAAACACAACACAACATATGCCCCCACAGACTATGAACATCAAATGTATAAATGAACATCTTATATTTTTTTTTATAAGTTGTAAAGATGTTTGCCCGTGAGTGCGCTCGTTTGCGCGGGCGTGCCTGGCGCTTAGCCACAGTTAGCAGTCAGTGAAAAAGCATATAAGAACTAAATATGCAAAGTAAGCCAAAAAGCAATAGCGTAGCGGTAGAGACATTGGCTGAAGAGCAGGCAGTCATGGTTCGAGCCCCCACAACATCAATTTGTATTTTTAGTGAAATAAGCATGAAACAATTCCCTGACATATATGTACATATATAAAGTTATATTTTATGTAAAATGTAATGAAATGGGCCATGTATTTTGAAGAAATGTGAGGTAATAAAAAAAAATGTCAGATGTGCCTATAGCTGAGTTACAGTGTAACAAGTTGAGGATATCTGCCTGTAGGTGAGCAGTGTTCTAACAGGTGTAAAATGAGTGCCCGTAGGTGAGCAGTGTTACAACAGGTGTAAAATGAGTGCCCGTAGGTGAGCAGTGGTTTAATAGGTGTAAAATGAGTGCCCGGGGTTGAGCAGCATTTTAACACGCTGAAACTGTGTGCCTGTAGCTGAAATGAGCGTAATATGCATGCTGACAGCCAAACCACGCATAAACCAGCGTGATCCGTTTGCGCGGAGCTGCGCACTGCACCAACAAGCTAACCGACGGGCAACGTTGAGCAAGCTGTATCAAAACTGCCTTTACACAGACACACCTCCTAGCCTATGTAGACAGTCATAAAATATAAAAAGCAATGGCCAGATTTGTACCCAGAATACCATGCACCATAGTCAAAGTACTGAACCACTAAGCCGTGACAGTTGCACTTAGAAATGCAGTAATAGCATATATATAGGAATGAATAGAAAGAGGAGCATGACAAAGCAGGTTTTGTGAAGCTGATACAATTCCAAAATGGCCAATCACAGACATGTGCGGGAAAACCGGCATATATAAGCCCCATAGGCGGGGATACACAGCATAACCGATTGTGGAACCGATTTGCAGTCAGGATTGGCAGGTGTAGGAGAGGGTAGTTGCTTCAAAGCACAGAGGTGAGGCACTGAGGAGTCCAAATACATGGTTTGGCTCCTCGTCCATGATCATGAGGCCCAACTGATGCAGGGCCAAGTCCTGTGGGAAGCATATAGGGCTGAGGCGTGGGACCGGTTGGCATATGATCTCACCATTGCCACAGGAATACCAAGGACTGGTGAGCAGGTCCGTCACCACCATGCGGATCTGAAGAGACGTAAGCAGGACCAACTGAACTGTTGGATCCAGGAGGCCCGGCAAATGCCCAACTCCCCACTACTGAGTAAGTTACATGTAATTATGTATGTAAGAAATTAACCTAGCTGATATTATGGAGATGTGTATTCCAATATTACATCATTTATATTACAGCTGCAGGTGTCCGTTCTGCGAACCTTCGAGCCTATGGTGATAGGCTTTTGTGCGGTTGCGCCACCAGGCAGGTCAGTAATTCTCTCCCTGTAACTGTAAATAAATATATAACTATGACAGTTATTAAAAAAGTGCAGTGTAGTCACTAATTAACAAAATGTGCAAGTAACAGTGTAAGAGAGTTTGCAAGTATTGCTTGATTACAAAAGTGTGATGCAGCCTGTAATCCAAACATAAAAATGAAACAAGTCTGAAATAAAGATGTCCCACCTGTAATATAATAGTACATAACCTGCAGCAGGCTGAAAAGTACAGCTGCAGAAGCTGAGTAAAACACGTGTAAAATATATCCCTGTTGAAATTTTGAAACATGACATAAGTGAGACTGTTGGAAAGGATTGTTATAACTAAAGGTAAAACATGTCAATAAAGCCTAGAATTAAGTACCATCCTGAATTGTAAAAATAAAACAAGTGAGAGAGTATGAGAAAGAGGTATGAATCCACAAATAAAGTAGTAATAACACCTGAATAAAGTATACTGCAATCAGTACAGAATTAAATGAATGTGACAGGCAGAACCAAACAGCAACATGTGTTGAAAACAGTACTGAAGATGGAATGTGTGTCCCAAATTCTGGATATGTTGCTCTCAGTCTGCAATATGCAGATAGTATGGTTGTCTGAAATACCAAACATCCACAGTTGTCTATAGCCATATAAAGCAAATGTAGCAGGATGATGTAGCTGAACAGAGCCAGATATGAATGTGTATGAATAAATATGAAATTTATATTGATGTAGCAGTAACATTCCTATCACCAACCTGAAGTAGTTATCACATAGGAAACTGTAGGCAGACCTGTAGTGTGCATATATCTGCAGCTAGTAGAAATGTACAGCATATATATAGGTATTTGAAGTTGTTAATTAAATATTTCTTCACCCTACCCTATAACCACAAATAATCCATTCCACGTGAAATGGGTATGTGCAATCACAATTAACACCCCTGGACATTTGTCCTGTTGGTTCATACATATTTGCATGTACGTTGATGCATCTGCCCTTTTCATACATCCAAACCTGATGGCCTGTTGCCATCAATCAACCCTGCATGTTGTTAGAATGTGTATTGCTGTTCAAATTATGCATGTGTTATGCTTGCTGTTCAATGGCTTGAATTTATGGGTGTTTGGTTAATGGGAATACTAATGCATGCTGTTACAACTAATTGTGAATGGTATTGTACATTACTAACCCAAACTGTCATAACATAATGCAAAACATAGGACGGCAGGGAAGGCAGGTTCCAGCAGACCCACCTCTCCCACCTCAGCTGGCGAGTGCACCTGGCAGTAGTGCCCAGGCTGGACCATCCTCCGGTGGCCCTGTGCCACCTGCAGGTGGAAGCGCTGCAGGGGATGGGGCTCGCCCCCCTCTGCAAGCATGGCCAGTGGAGAACATCCACTCACCCTCCGTAGTGTCTGGACTGTGGTGCGTAGGGAGATCCGGCACGCTGTGCTTGGGCCCCTATGCCAGTTTGAGGCACAGGTGGCACAACTCACGGGCATGCCTGCTGCCCAGCCTACACAACCCCCAGCACAGCCCTGTCCTGGGCAGTGAAGGCACAGTGGCAACTGCCCATGGGTGGGGATCTCAGTTCCACTGTTGCCATCTGTGGGCTCATGGGCTCAAGATATCCAAACATCTGTCCCCGTCAATTGTGTAACCCCCCCCCACATGTGTCATACACTGCCCCTGTATGTGTCTTGTTTGTCTTGTCTGTTAACCTCCCCAACCTACCTCCCCAGCTATACCGACTTCCTGTACCTGACATACCATTCTCACTTGAAAAAAAAAAAAAAAAGGGGGCACTCTGTACCCACAAAAAAATTGCATCCCATACATAGCTGCCCATTTTGCACACATGTCTGCTGGACATGTAAACTGGCAATTACAATTGGCTGTACAAGTATTATTGTTGTCCTTACACCTCTCTCAGGGGTGGAAGGTTTCGAATTTCCCACCAAATTAAAAACATATGCACAGCTGTTGCTGATGAAGAAATGGGCAGCTATGGGCCTTTCCTACATCCCTCCTGCAAAACCCGAGCTTGTTTTCATACTGTCCTACCCTCTTTGTGACCCCTTTTTCACCACTTTCCTATCTCCCCATTTTCTTTTCTTTCAAAGATAATAGCGCAGGTGTGCGTGAGAGTAAGCACTTTTAAGCAGTAGTAAGCAGGAGTGCGCTTCTGTGCGCTTAGCTAAGCATGTGTGCGCGAAGCTAAGTGGTAGTGCGCATGCGTGACCTCTGCGCAAACCATTGCTAACCCACTTACAACTGCTTAAAAGTGCCTTAGTCACTCTGAATGACAAGGCCTGTAGTTTTCTCAGCAGCAAAATAAAATACCTCCCTCAGTCTCAAACCCAGGTCCTTGGAAACACTAGTCTGCATGACTTACCACTAAGTCATGAGTGCTTTACAAGAACATTGTGCTGAAAGAAATATATCATAAAATAGTCGGAATTAATGTAAAGGGAATATACAAGTCTAGTACACAAAGCATGTCATGTATATTTACTGTCAAATCTAGTGGATTTGTAAAATAGTACTGTGTGCTGAGAAACAGTCATGCTAGTTGGTAGCTACTAGATAATAATGTCACAGTAGCATCTGACAAGCCACACACATACTCAGAGCAGGATAAACACTGCCATAGTTGAATAGTTAAGAGTTCAGACATAGCAACTGTGACTGCGTTACAGGGATGTCCCTGATGTGAAAACAAATGTCAACTGTGCACCACTGACACCCTGCCAAATGTACTAACAGTAGGCAGAAAGGAGTAACTACACATGCAGTGGTAACTATGACTGACTGAAGGTATGCACCACCTGCACAGCACAAATGGTGTACTAATACATATGCTTGAAATAACCCACAGTCACAACTGCAGAGTATCAGAATATATCACTGGAGTAACCCACTGCTATGTACCATTCCATGAGGCGGATAAAAGATGCACCGGAGAGTATCTGAGGCCTGCTCAGCAGCATGATCAGATACCCCTGTAAGTGTCAAGGCCCACGCCATGGCCAGACCATACTGCATGCAGTAACACCCTACCACAACAAACACATAGGGAATTGCTGGCCAAACAGATTTAGCAAGCATTACAAGCTGTGAATGTAAATGGAAAATAGGAAAGCCATAGCAACACATAACAAGAAAGACACCTAGCAGGCATACAAGGAGTGAATGTAAAGGCCAAATATTGAAGCCATAGCAACAGACTGCAAGAGCCACTGCTATATACCAGTTACACCACAATCCCCACAGGAAAGCACACACACCCATATACACAGTATTACTAGTTGTAGGTGTCAGTTTACATACACACAGAGAACAGGGCACTGGAGGAAGGAATACACAGCTTACAGAACAACATGCATTGCAGTGTCTACAACACAGCCTGAAATATGAAAGACATACCAACCCTTAAACTCACAGAACAGTGTCCACAGCAAACCACCATGGTCCCCACCCTGATAATCTGAAAGGGCTACGCCTACCTAACAGACCTTTTTATAGCACAGGCCTGTAATCACAGTGAGAACTGCAATCACTACACAATAGGCTGCATGCAATTAGCAAATGCTGGCTAACAATCGGTGCAGAGGCCATCACATGGACATGTGCAGATACCTACAAAAGCATCCTGTACTCCCAGTCCACACATGCAATACTGTCATTGCACCCGCTGGAGGTAGAGAGAGAGAGAGAGAGGGAGAAAACAAAAAAAAAAGAAAGAAAGAAAGAAAGAAAGAAAGAAAGAAAGAGAAAGAAATAACAAACCTGAAACAACAAAGCAAAGAGGCAGACAGCAGGCCAAGCAACTGCAAGCCTACACCAACAGCTGCAACAAACACAGGTAATGTAAAGTACTACTATAATACTCTACATACTGTGAACCCTCCAGATGTGTTATTGGTCTGTATCTATGTATATGAGGATGTGCATAGGGACAGGGACATACTGAAACTGTCACTGAAGGCTCCACATACATATGTATGTGATGGTTGCTATGTGCACATAACAATGCAGGTTGTAGTGCAATGTACAAGTAGGTGGTACAGTAATGGATGTTCAGCAGTACGTTACTGTGTGTATACATATGTGGAACTAAAAAGGAGTATATATATATATATATATATATATATATATATATATATATATATATATACATATCTATATATATAAAACGTGTATATGTATGTATATCGAGATATGTATGTATATATATGTATATATATATATATATATATATATATATATATATATATATATATATAATATGCATAAGTGTATACATAGATAGAGAGGGATGTAGAAATACATAGACAGATATAGTTTCACAGTGGCATAGTTTAGTACTAGGCTATCTGCAGACAGTGTATAGAATAGATTTAGAAACCTGCGCCTCTGTATAGTAGTGACACAGTGAAGACCCCCCTACATAATAGCATTAGTGTACTGTGCCTCTCTCTAGTAGTGACACAGAGAAGACCCCTGCTGTAAACCTATGATCTCCCATCCACTTGTCAAGAATGCACATGAAGAGTGTCAGTGAGGGTCTCTGCCTAACATGAACTGGGATCCTGTTCCACAGTATGGGAAGCCTCTTAGTGATGGATCTGTCCCTACAGTATGTCCTATTCATATGTGTGCTGAGGTTTAAATCCGTAGCTGTCGTGCTTCTGATGGATTTGGATTGTATGAGGTGGAACATGTCCATCACTACCAGATTGGACATGGCCTACTACATCAGGCACAGATCACCCCTACGTAGGCAGTATGCTATGGAATAGAGCATGAGTTACGTTAGTCTGGCAGCATATGACAGTTGTTGCAGACCCTTGATCCTCCTGGTGATGTACTCATGGGGTCCTCCTAGCTGTTGCAAGTGCCAAGTGAGGTACATACCAAATGGGGCATAGTACACAGTCATGGGCCTGATAATGGAGGAGTATAGGGGTACAATGACCCCTCTTGATGTGGATGTGAATCCCTTCATGATAAGGTGGGCAAGGTAGGAAGTCCATCCAACCATTTCGGCAACGTGGGTGTCAAATGAGAGGTCAGCATTGCACAGTGTCACCAGGTCTCCGATTACCTTGTCTGTACTCAGTGGGTTATTGTCTATGTGATAATATGTAGGTACCTTGTCCGTCCAAAAGGGTATGAGTACCTGTCTGCCAGACTGTTGGCATTATCTGTGTGTTCAGTGTAGCGTATGTCACTGTGAACTAACTGTGAACACAACTGAGGGTTCCCACCCAGGTGTGTAACATAGCAGAGGAAGGTCTTGTGGTTATCTGTAGTGACCATAGCGATGTCCCTCTCATTGTTGGCCTTGCATGTTTGTACGACAAAACTTATCTTTCTACTACTGCTGATAAGAAATGCCGTAACTCTATGGAAGTATGCTCTGCCGTGCAGTAGCTACCATCTATTGTTATACAATTTGTTCAATGCTGGGGTCCACCAGACAGGACGCCTGCCCTTGGTGGAGATGGTCATGGTTCCATTTGTGATTGCATGATCCATGCATTCTTGGAGATGTCTGTAGAAGCATATGTGAGGGTGTCTGCATTGTAGGAAGTGGATTACACTGGCCCAGTGGGCATTAAGGATACCAACTCAGTTATAAGATGTGTAAAGTCGGCATGTGAGAGGTTTCCTACTGTAGACTGTTGTGTTGTGGGGGAGGTGGGATATGTATATCCAAGAGGATTAGTCTGTGGTCAGATGTGACTAGTGAGGGGTATACTTCCAGTGTGTAGCACATTGTCCCCATGTTTGTGATGATCAAGTCTAGTATATTTTCTCCTGTTGAGGGAGAGGTGACTAGCTGTTCCATTGCATTTGACATAGTGAATTCCGTGAACCTTTGGGCTAGGGTGTTTGGGGTAGAATAATGCACCCAGTGTATGTTAGGGTAGTTGCACTATCCCAATATGATGGTGTGTGGTGGGACATTCATATCCTCCAATGTCTACAGGAAGGTGGACTGTGGTCCCTGAGATTGGGAGGGTGGTCTGTAACATGCTACCAGTTGTATAGCAGGTTTGCCTACAGTTATCTGTACCTGGATGGTCTGCGATGCTTCATGTGTTGCCTCTAACCTGGAGATGTGTGTGTCCTCCATGAATATGGACACACACCCTCCCTTTTTGCTTTGTCCTGAGTCCTGGGGCCAAAATGCATGATACGGAGTATAGCCTGGTACCGCTGCTGTGCTCTCAGGAGCCTTGAACCAGGTTCTCACTTACTCCACAGACATCGAGATTGGTAGAGTATGTACGTACAGATATATGTAATAAACACATACATATATAGATATCTGTAGAGACTTACACATATACAGATAGATCTGACTGACAACAGATATGTCTGTATATGACTATCTCTCACTCTCTGTCCCACCCCCCTCACATTCACACTCACCCTGTGTCTCTCTCTCTCTCACTCTCTCCCCCTCTCTCCCCATATCTATATGTATATATCTACATCTATATACACATATTATATATACATATATACAAACAGATATATATCCATATACAGATATATCAATATATATATATATATATATATATATATATACATATATAGACTGTGTGAGGCACATGTGTGCAGATGTCTTGCTACAGGTGCCTGGTGTCACAGGCATGGAGTGAACACTAGTGTGGATACTGGAGTACCATACCCCATTGAAAAACACTGACACCAGTAACCACCACATATGTACATGCCTGCCCACCACTGCATGTGTCAGGGGGGAACATGGTCAACAAGTGTACAATAGGCTCCACATTGATATACACAGTGGCACACTAGTCCTGTAATACCTGTACATGGAATGTGTCAGCGGACATGGTGTGTCAGCTATGGACATGTAGGTCACTGTACCCCTCCATACCCCACAATGTCCTACACGGTATGTACCTCCCATGACAGCTACAGATATGGTGAAGGACACAGACATATGCAAGTAACTGTGTCAACGCACTCAAACACCACAGAGTGTACACAGACTACCTACATAGAGGTTACCACTGCTGGATATGCATAGTTCGGTCACACCCATGACAGTTGTCTCCCAACCATGGTAACACCTCCAACATCCACAACACAAATTACCTATGTCTGTCATCCTTGTCACTGCAGTATAGAGCACATGGTGGAGGTACGGAACCCTACCCACAGATATGACATACCCTGTAGTAGACCACACAGAATTAAGAAGCAAGGCTCCCCATGAGTAGATGTCAGACATACCCCTGCTGAATGTTATGCTTATAGGTAATATGCTATATTATTCACCCTGTTTAACTGTTTGTAAGGAGCAGGTACGATCATAACACATGTGTCACAAGGGGCAGGGTAGCATAACAGTATGCTGCTGTAGACCCAGGGCCAAAAACACACTACCTACCTAGGACACAATGCACACCCATTAACACATTGCAAATGGAATATGTGAGGTGGAATGAGTGTGCTAGTGACTGGGTGCATGTTGTGTACTGGTGTGATTTCTCACCATGACTGTCTGTCTGTCTGTCATGGTAGTGTGTGTCCTTGGTCTGAGGCCAGAGACAGGTGTGTGGGGTATTGCATTGCCATATATTGTGCTGTGTTACCCTGTATGTCACTGTGGTGTAGGTAGGGTTATGGCAAGTAAGAGTAGTGTGCATTACCAGTGAAATATGTAACGTGCATTGTGTGCAGTGCATGGGCTGATAATGTTCCCCATACAGTACCTTGATTCAAAGCCCAGTGTGAGGTTGTGTATTGTACCTGAAACAGTGCGTTGACTGCTGCAGTATACTAGTCTGTTGTATGGAGTGTGCCAGGTACTGTTGCACAGTTGTCGAATGAGCAATGATATCTGGTCATGTACATGTGTATCCCCCAATAGACAGACAGATGCTATATATGGTGCCTAAGTTATATCACTGCAGTCAAGTATAATGTGTATTATGTGTGCTATAGTCTGCTGACAGATATTGCTGACATATTTCCCTTCTCCTTTTCAGGGCCATGGTTCACCAGCGGAACCCAGTCTACTCCGCTGCAGAGGAGGAGGAGATACACCAGAGCCTGGTGCAGGATTTCACTGTACTCTTTTCCCACACCAGCCAGAACCAGCAGGAGAGGGCTGCACTGTGGCAAGACCTGGTCCATCGGGTAAATGACATAGGCACACATAACCGGACATATGAGCAGGTACGCCATCACTGCAGTGATTTAATTAGAAATGTCCATCAGCGTGCGTCGGATATCCACAGGCATCAGCTTGCCACAGGTGGTGGGGTGGCTAGACATCCCCCCCTCACCAGACTGGAGGGACTACTCCTGAGTGTTGTGGCTCCAGCACAGCAGCAGCAACAACAACAGCATACATGTGCAATGATGGAGGCTGGAGCCACACAGCAGCAGGACACAGAGCGTGCAGGTAACATGCCATGTGTATAGTGACCATTCTGTACAATGTTAGGTTATGCATGTGTGGGGTGTGTCCTCGATTTGTAGCTGTTATCTTGGTAATTATTGTGCATTAGTGATAACCTCATTATCTGCAGTACACCTGTTGAAGCTAACTGTTGCACTACTGAACTGTATCATGCCCACAGTATCAATGGCACAGTTGTGTCCACTGATGATAAATGTCTCTTTTCCGCAGGTCCCTCTGGTGTAACAGCAAGGCAGCCTATCCATGCTGGTGAGTGTGTAATACCATTACCTTCACTACTCTGTATACTAGTAGTAATAATAGGCTGAAGCAGTAGTGCTATGTGTTTGATTGCAGGTGTGTTTGTGTCTGTGGGTTATCTCATATAATGAGGTGTGTGCGTGTGTGCATGTGCCCATGTGTGCATGTGTGCATGTGTGCATGTGTGCATGTGCCCATGTGCCCATGTGCCCATGTGCTCATGTGTGCATGTGTGCATGTGCCCATGTGTGCATGTGTGCATGTGTGCATGTGTGCATGTGCCCATGTGCAATTGTGCCCATGTGTGCATGTGTGCATGTGCCCATGTGTGCATGTGTGCATGTGTGCATGTGCCCATGTGTGCATGTGTGCATGTGCCCATGTGTGCATGTGTGCATCAGTGGTGGCATTGTGTACACATTGTAAACTGTGTTTCCTGTCTTACTCCCACAGGTTCTGGTGCTGCTCTGGTGTCATGCAGCAGGGAACCTGAATCAGCTGCTGTGGATAGTGATGATGATACCTGTGTAATGGCACAGGTAGGTGTGCCAGGGTTCGTCATTGGTCAGCCAATTGACACTACACAGCTGTTGACCCCATCAATGCGCACAGTCATCCTGCCAATACATCCTTTGTCACCAATGTCCCTAGGTGATGGACAGGATACAGTGGGCATTGACCAGGGTAATGTGGTACCGGTGGCACATGCATCCCCACACTGCAGCCATGGCCAGGGCCCTGACATGGTACCACACAGGCAGACATCCATGGGTTCTCGTGGGAGCATCCATGGGCGTACCACCCCTGTCAGATGTGCCCACAGAGGTCTTTCAACCCCAGCTATGTTTTGGGCTGTAATGCAGGCACAGTCACATATGGAACGGTACACCAGACAGGGTCTGAGGGAGCTGAGAGCATGTCACACAGCCATGAGTGACAGTATGCGTGATGTTGCGGCTGTCATCCGCAACTTCACCAAGGTCATTGACAGACGTTGGGGGGACACATTAGATCTGTTCCACAACTACATGTCCATGAGCCAGGGCAATGGTGGACGGTTGAGGCATCAACGTGGCCGTATGCCAGCAACAGCAGCAGCTGGCAGCCGTCGCGGACGACAACAGGGCTGTGGCCGCTCACATACTGCCAGCAGCAGCCCCAGCAATGCTGGGTCTGTGCTTTCATCGGACCGCCCCAGGAGACCACGTGCATGTATCGCTGGACAGTCCCAACAGGGACCTGTCTCCAGTCAACGAACACCTGCTTCTGATGACAGTACCCAGTCTGGCGTGGTACCTGATACGGTCCGTAGCACCCCTGCCAGGCACAGGTACCATGTCCGTGGCAACAGACAGTGATCTGTATGTCCTGGCAGGTACAGTCTGTGGCTGTCCACAAACACCTGTATATGGCAGCCATGCGCTGGGACTGTGTGCATTCATACACACATGCAAAGTGATAACACCTAGGGCTACCGCATACATGCACACACTGCATCAACATTGCCCCATCTTGTACTGCTGTCCCTCACCAACACACATACACAGACATGTCAATTGGTTGTATCAGTGGCAGACTCAGGCATACCAGGTACACACCCTGTGCATATGATGAAACTGTGCCACCTCCTGCAATCTGTAACATCGGTGCAGGAACAGGTTAACATGGTGCTGATGCACAGTGTGACTACATAGACGTATTGTAATAGTATGACGTTGACAACAGTACAGTGTAATTATAGCATTATGGGTATATACCAGCATGCCTGATGCAGTTACAGTATGACTGTCATTGTATTTTTTTGTACACCCATACTAATTACCACAGTGTTCTGTCTGCACATCTTTGCATACTGGTGGTGAGGCTGTGAAAGGATGGCCACCTACATAGGTAGCACAGGGGATACAACAATGTACATATTGATACTTAATGATGGCCATGTCAACTGCAAGTTGCATGCTGTCCACACACGACTCTGCAATGCAGATGTTTCAGGATGTTGATATCTGTGCAGTACTACACAACAGGTTCAGGGCTCACAAGAGCACACTAGCACTACAAGGTCACACCTCATACCATGCATAACAGCACCAAAACACAGAACTAACTATGACAGGAGGAAGAGTGTCCATACATGTCAAGGATACTGTGGTGCCAGGACAGGTAGCATACATCATACTACATCTGGAACTGCTGAGTGAGGGCTCAGTTTCTGTTATTTGACATGTGTATTATTACAGGTATGAGCACTTGGGTATCAGACCAGTTATTCAACATTACGAAGGTACGTGGTCTATACACATGTGGGGGTTGCGACTGGACCCAGCCCGTCTGACCTGGGAATGGGTACTGGCTTAGAGTGCCTGCATATGTGCACTGTTACATACTGGAAGTTGTACACCTTGTTTGTTGTAGCATAGTCTACATACAGGCCTGCTGACTGTAGCTTTGTTTGTATGCATGTTTGCCTGTTATGTTCCTGAAACACTGATTCCACCTGCAGTGCAGATATACAGTGCCTCTGTGGATACCTAGTGACATCTGTGTTGCTTACTGTAATGATGTCCATGTGTCACTTGACAGAATGTCACTGTTTGTCCTGTTTGCATGTAGCTTGCCTGTAACACATTGCATATGACTTACCTCACATTTGCTCAAGACAGCATTCATATATGCCAGCACTAACAATTCAGGAGCACTACACCCTCACATAGTCACCTTGAGTACCTTGTTCCCCATTGGCCTTATGTGTCGTTACTTAGTATGGGAGTCACAATGCTATGGTAGCATGTGCAAAGGTCACCTGTTGATCTACTCTCAGGTCCAGTTGGTGAATCTGTGAGTCATGTGGCAATGTTACAGCTGCCTCATGTACACAGACAACCCTCTCCCCTTCCCATAATGTACAACACATGTGAGAGATGCAACCACATAGCCAAACTGGGGTCTAATCTCTGTTTACACAGCACTGGCATTCCCTGTCAGGTGGAGTGGGATACAACAGTGAATACAGTACCAGTCTCCCATAGACCTGCCACGACCACAATCCAAACACAGACACACACAGGTACATTATTGGGCTCTCAGAATAGCATCCTGCCTGAGCAGCTGACACCTGCAAAGCAGACACACAAGCAAACATTACGCCAGAGCAGAGCACATGCAACACATAGCTCACAAAGCCTGTGTGCCAAACAGTGTCAGGCCATACGGCTTGACAACACACCTGCTACGGTTGTATGAGGTACCTCTATTGACACGTACACGGTGATCCTGCTCCCAGGCTGAACAAGGTGACGGTCACGCTGAGCTGCCCATCGGGCACTATGATCCACCACATAACACAAGCAAAGCAGTCACTCCAAGGCATGTAGCAGTATGACTCAGTCATTGTCTGTGCCAGTGTGTATGACCTCTGACGCACCTCCCTGGACTACATGTTAGTGGACATGGAGGGGCTCTCTGAGGTTGTGGCACAGGCTGGTATGACCCTGGCTTTGGGTAGCATCTCACCCTCACCATGAATGCTGCCACAATATGTAGACAGGATCATCGGTTTCTGCACTTAACGTATCTTTCAGTGACATCCAAAGGGGATCAAATGCCTGTCAGTGTGGGATTACATGCTGGACATGCCAACTTGCTTTGCTTGGGACAGCTTGTACCTGTCACCCATGGGCCATTGTATATTGGCAGAGGCTGTTGCTACACACATATTGCCTTTGTACGCAAGGCTGACATTACATAGCCACCTACACAGGTATCACACGGGATGGGACACTAATAGTAATGCTACTCAACAGCAGCAGTGTAAACCTCAAGATGCATGCAGTGGAAACTGTCCTTAGCATGGGGTACAGCAATATCCGTGCAGTAACAGACTCCTGGTATAAGGTTCCCAGGTGCACGCCATCAGTGCCAGGTCATTCCTGATACCATGCTTGTCATCCCCTACACATGCACCAAAACAGAACAGGGGGGATGTATCCAAAGGCACCTCAGATACACACACCCCCAGGTTGGTGGCACTGCACAAAGCATCAGAGTCTCTCCATGTGCAACACACAGTGGGTTAGACTGCCTTCAGGTTCATAACCTGGCACACACCACACTCCCATACCCAGGAAACCCACTTGGCCTTCCTGACAACACTGGGAATATGACAGTCTCTACACACACAATTATATGGTTGTACTGCAACTACCCAAACATACAGTGTGAGCATTAGTCTAGCTGCAAGACCCTATCTGAAGGTGTCTTATCATTCATTCCCTGCATTGCTATGGAACAACTTGCTACCACTCCCACAAGTGGTGACAACATGCTGAACCTGTTCATCACCAACATGTGGACTATATGCTCCAGACCAATCATGTATCCCCCACTGGTGGGATGACACCATCTACAACCCACACTGTATAGTCACATACCACATGCAGCCCCTGCACAGAACACCCCAGTCATACAGTTGTCTGATGCATATTCCATGTATTCACATGAGGCAGGCTTCAGACATGGGAACTCTTGCAGTTCACAGGTACATATGTGTAGGTGGCACACACATACATCATGTGTGCATTAACATTACTGATATAATGTGTGCCGTGCAATATTGTGAACAACACCCCACACACATGGGCAAACTGTGTGACAAAATTACACTTGGCATGTGTAGAATACAAACCCCTACCTAACTATGTTAGATCACTTGTGAGAGTCGCATTAGCAGAGCGCGCTATTTGTATTACTGGGGGGATTGCTTTCTCCTGCTGTACTTATAGGGTACTGACATCATCAGTGTTTAGACAGTGGAATATGCAGCATGTTTTGTGTAGTAATAGTTGCCAAAAGGGACATTTCTCTTACACATGGAATTGCACACACCACTCCCCCATACACAGTCACACACACACTGGGCACTTGCAAGATTCAAACCACTACCTAACTATGTTATGACACTAGCGAAAGACGCATTTGCAGAGCACATTATTTGCATTATTGGGGGAATTGCTTTCTCCTGCTGTACGTATAAGGTGCTGACATCATCAGTGTTTAGACAATGGAATATGCAGCATGTTTTGTGTAGTAATAGTTGCCAAAAGGGACATTTCTTTTACACATGGAATTGCACACACTACTCCCCCATACACAGTCACACACACACTGGACACTTGCAGGATTCAAACCCCTACCTAACTATGTTATGACACTTGTTAGAGATGCAGTAGCGGGGCGCGCTATTCACATTACTTGGTATAATTTCTGCTCCTGACATATGTATAGTGTGCTAACATCATTATGGATGAAGAGGTATGTACATCTGTTACTATCCATCAGTAAGGGGGAGAGCATATCTATGCATTAACTTTGCACAGGCACAGTGGCCTACTGTACTGTGGAGGCAGATGCCAAATACACTGTGGATAGCCTTCTGTATTCCCTAGGGACAACAGTCAGGTATTGCACTCTACGGCCATATGTTTACCTGTCAGATGCACGTATCTGTTGCTCATATACTGTTTGTGGGTCTTTATTGCCATAGCCTTCCTTATCTCTATAAACAATGTGTGTACTGTGGGAGATGTTTGCATATGAGTGGGATCCAGTACTTTACTTATGTCTCTGTTGTAACTTTACTGTGTGCATTGGGCAGATGTCTGTATTGTGGGAGGTTCCTGTGTTAACACATAGAAATGCCAGATATGTGTGTGCAACTGCTGAACTGTGACATGGTCTAAGTGTGTGAGCATGCCCAGTTCACAGTTTGTATGGCTTCTTGACTGCCACATGTGTGTAAATGCAAGTGTGAGAGAACAGATCCTTTTGGAAAATACTACAATACACCAGATGCTGCATATTCCCCCAGTAAACACAGGGGATGCCACCACACTATCAGTATAGCCAAACAGGGCTAGTTGGCCAGTAATGCCAATAGTGCACTCTGCTACTGGGTCTATTACCATTGTCAGAGTACAGATAGGTATGTTTTGGTAACCCACAACTGCCACGTGTGGTTGTGTCACACATTATGACCCTGTATGGGTCTTTGTGCATAACAATGCATGCCATTGCCTAAACCAGCAATGGCATTGCACACATGATGTATGTGTGTGACACATACACATAAATACCTGTGACCTGCAGTAGTTACCATGTCTGACACATGCCTTGAGTGGATAAATGGTATTTGCAATGCATAACAATATGACTGTGTGTTACTGTGCAGGGGCCGCACGCAGTATGTGTCTATACAGTGTGGGTGTATATGGTAAAATACCTACAGCAGGGGATACACATCTCATCTGGGCCATAGAGTCTACATGTAGTCGATTTACAGGTGCTGCATGTTCCCACCTGTTGTGGGAGTGGTAACATGTCATTGCACTGCAATTCAGTGACCACATGCTGGGAACCCTTCAACTAGTGTGTTGTAGCTACAGTAATGCTCACGCACAATGTTTGGCTGGATGCAGTCCAACCATATGAAGACAGTTCTTGAGACTGTCATATTGCCAGTGTTGTTATGGAGGATAGGTGGTTTTCCTGTGTATGGGAGGGTTGTGTGTGCCAGGCTATGAACCATACGGCAGTCCAACACACTGTTAGCTGCACATGAATAGGCCCTGATGCTTTGTGCTGTGCCAACAACCTGGAGGTGTGTGTATCTGTGGTGCCTTGGGATACCACCCCCCTGTCCATGTGTGTTACATATGTAGGGGACGAGAGGCATGGTATGAAGCATAACCTGGCATTGATGGGTTGCACCTGTGAGCCATGAATCAGGACTGTGGTACTGCACAGGCATTGCAGTTCACCGTGCTGAGGACAGTGTCCAGTGCATGCATCTTGCGGTGTACACTGCTGGTGTTGTGTAGCAGCACTGATAGTGTCCTAACCTGTGTGATACCTGTGGAGGTGGCTATGTAATCTGTGTCCTGCAGCATAAGGCAGTATGTGTGTATCAAGGAGCTTCGCCAATATACATTGGGCCATGGGTGTCACGTGCAAGCTGCCCCTTGCACATCATTGTGGCTTCCCTAGCATGTAAGCACACGTTGACAGCCAGTGTATACCCTATGAATGACATTGGAGACTGAGCAGAATGTTGACATACAATACCCTTCCTACATATAGTGGTAACATACCTGGTGAGGGTATGTTGGCAACCAAGATCAGGCTCATACTGGCCCGTGCCACATGCTGAGAGATCCCTTCTATGTTCCCTATCATGTAGTCCAGGGAGGTATGTCTCAGGTCATCCATAGTGGCCTGGTCAATGACTGAGTCATATGTGTCCATGCCTCTGACTGACCTGTATGCATGTGTTTTGTGGTGGACCATAGTGCCCCTGAGGCATATCACTGTGACCTTCACCATATACAGCCTGTTGAGCGGGACCCCACTGCAGCACCCAAGACAGGTACCTGACACATCTGTAGCAGGTGTGTTGTGTAGCCCTACAGGCTGTGAGTGTGTGGCACACGGGATGTGAGTGCCATGTGTGGCATGTGCTCTGTTCCGATGTAACATATGCCTGTGTGCCAGCTGCGGAGGTGTGTGATGCTCAGGCAGGATGCTATTCTGAGTCCCCACGTATGCCCCAGTGTGTTCAGCATGCTGTCAGTGCGTGTCTATGTCTGACTTGTATTGTAGTCACTGTAGTATGACATGCCACCTGACAGGGTATGGCATTACTAGGTTCAGAGACAGTCCCCAGATTGGCTATGTGGTGGCATCCCAAACATGTGTTGTACGTTCCTGGCCAAGGGTGATGGTTGACTGCATACATGTGGCAGCTGTGACATTGCCACATGACTCACATAAACCACAACTGGACCATAGAGGTGATTCACAGGTTACCTTTGCACATGCTACCCTAGTGGTGTGATTGCCATGGTGAGTGCCAACACATAGGGCCAATGGGGAACAACATACTGAAGGTGTGTATGTGTGGGTGTACTGCTACTGCTTCATAGCACTGGCATATATGACTGCACACGTGGGTAAATGCCAGGTAAGACAAGTGCAATGTGTCACAGGCAACGTACATGCGAACAGGACGGACAGTGACTTTCTGTCATGTGTAAACTTGACATACGTATCGTACGCTATGCAGATGTCACTAGGAGTCCACAGAAGCACTGTAACTCTGCATTGCAGGTGTAAGCAGTGTTCCAGGGAACCCCAAGCGAACATGCATGCAAACAAAGCTACAGTAAGCAGGGCTGGAAGTAGTTTATTGTACAACAAAGAAGGGGTAACACTAACAGTAAGTAACAGTGCAAATATGTAGGCACTATCAACATGTACCCAGGAATGCACAGCGCAGATGCCCATGGTAGAACTGATATTATGTCATAGTTAATTGTGATTTGGATTACATTGGTACTGCACACATATCAACATGCTCAAACATCCACATTGCATAGTCATTGCGGGCAACTTGACACCATTACTCTACATGTCCATCATTGCATATCACTACTTGCATTAGCTTCCACCCTGTGCTACCCATGTATGTGGCAATCTGTTGACATCCTTACCACCGGCATGCAATAATGTGCAGCTGTTACACTTTGGTACGTACTATGTGTGCAGATAACAATTCAGGACAGTCATACGGTTACTGCATCAGGCATGCTGGGATATACACACAGTCATATCAGCACACTGTACTGTTACCAACATGATACTACTAATACACTTCTATGTAGTCACCCTGTGCATCAGCAATGTGTTTACCTGTTCCCGCAATGATGTTGGAGATTGCAGGAGGTGGCACAGTGTCATCATATGCACAGGGTGTGAATTAGGTATGCCTGAGTCTGCCACTGATACCACCAATTGACATGTGTGTATGTGTGTTGGTGAGGGACAGCAGTACAGGGTGGGGCACTGTTGGTGCAGTGTGTGCGTGTATGTGGTAGCCCTAGGTGTTAACATTTCGCATGTGTGTATGCACGCACAGAGTTCCACCTCATGGCTGCCATAAACAGGGGTTTGTGGACAGCCACAGACTGCACCTGGCAGGTCATACAGATCAGTGTCTGTGGGCATGGACACGGTACCTGTGCCTGGCAGGGGTGCTACGGACTGTATCCAGTACTAAGCCAGACTGGGTACTGTCATCAGAAGCAGGAGTGTGTTGACTGGACACAGGTCCCTGTTGGGACTGTCCAGAGCCACGTGCACGTGGTCTCCTTGGGCGTTCCGATGACAGCACAGACCCAGCATTGCTGGGGCTGCTGCTGGCACTATGGGGGCATGCGCGGGCCTGTTGTCATCCTTGCCGACTGCCAGCTGCTGTTGTTGCTAGCATATGGCCACGTCGATGCCGCAACCGCCCATCATTGCCGTGGCTCATGGACATTTGGTTGTGGAACTGCTGTAATATGTCCCCACAATGTCTGTCTATGACATCGGAGAAATTACGGATAGCATCCGCGATGTCACGCATACTGTCAGTCATGGCTGTGCGACATGCTCTCAGCTCCCTCAGACCCTGGCTAGTGTACCTTTCCATACGCGACTGTGCCTGCATGACAGCCAGAAACATAGCTGAGGTTGACAGACCTCTTTGGGCACATCTGCCAGAGGCAGTACGCCCATGGATGCTCCCACAAGAACCCATGGGCAACTGACTGTATGGTACCATCGCAAGACCCTGCCCATGGCTGCTGTGTGGGGAAGCATGTGCCACAGATAACACATTACCCTGGTCAATGCCCACGGTATCCTGTCCATCACCTAGGGACAATGGTGACAAAGGATGTACTGGCAGGATGACTGTGCGCAATGATGGGGTTGACAGCTGTGTACTGTCAATTGGCTGACCAATGGCGGACCCTGACACACCTTCCTGTACCATTACACAGATATCATCATTACCAGTACCTGTGGCACCAGATTCAGGTTCCCTGCTGCAGGACACCAGAGCAGCACCAGAACCTGTGGGAGGAAGACAGGAAACACAGTTTACAGTGTCCACACAATGTTACCAGTGATGCACTTATGCACACATGCACACATGCACACATGGACACATGCACACATGCACACATGGACACAGGCACACATGCAGACATGCACACGTGGACACATGCACACATGCACACATGCACACAGGCACACATGCACTCATGCACACGTGGACACATGCACACGTGCACACATGCACATGTGGACACATGCACACTTGGGCATGTGCGCACATGCACACATGGTCACGTGTACACATGCACACATGCAGACATGCACACGTGGACACAGGCACACATGCACGCATGCGCACATGCACACGTGGACACAGGCACACATGCACACATGCACACGTGGACACAGGCACAGATGCACACATGAACACATGCACACATGCACACATGCACATGGGACACAGGCACAACTGCACACATGCACACATGGACACAGGCACACCTGCACACATGCACACATTCACACCCCGCAGTATCCACACAGAGCACTACTGAGTTACACTAGTGTTACTAGCACTATCAGGACTATTATAGGTATTGTTAAACACACTCACCAGCATGGATGGCCTGTCTTGCTGTAACCCCAGAGGGACCTGCAGAAATGAGAAGATTAATGTCAGTGGGCACAACTGCGCCATTGATACTGCATATGATACAGTGCAGTAGTACACCAGTTGCCTTTCACACGTCAGCTGCTGATATTGCCAATATTACACATGCACAATTACATACTATGTTGACAGCTACATACCACGGACACACCTTTCACATGCATAAACTAACAGTGTACAGAACAGTCAAGTGTACATATGGCATATTACCTGCACGCTCCATGTCGTGCTGCTGTGTGGATCCAGCCTCCATCATGATGCAGGTGTATTGCTGTTGCTGTTCCGGGGGCTGGAGCCACAACACTTAGGAGTAGCCCCTCCAGTCTGGTGAGGGGGGGATGTGTGGCCACCCCACCTCCTGTGGCAACCTGTTGCCTATGGATATCCAACGCACGCTGACGGACATTTCTGATTAAATCACTGCAGTGATGTCGTACCTGCTCAAATGTCCTATTATGCATGCCTATGTCATTTACCCTACAGACAAGGTCTTACCACAGTGCAGCCCTCTCCTGTGATTCTGGCTGGTGCGGGAAAACAGTATGTCATACTCCCGCACCAGGCTCTGGTGTATCTCCTCATCTTCCGCTGCAGAGTAGGTGGGATTATGCTGACGTGCCATCTCCCTGGAAGAGAACACAAACAGGATATCAGCAGACTATGTCAGCAATATATGGCACACATACTATACATGATACTCAAGTGTAGTGATATACTACTACTCCCATATGTTGCATGTGTGTGTCTCATGGTGGATACACAAGTACATGGGACCATGCTGGTATGCTGTGGACACTGTTCTGTGAGTGTAAAGGTTAGTATCTCTCTCATGATTCAGGCTGTGTTGTAGATTCACATTTCTCCATTTCTCTCTCCTGTTCCCTGTAGTAAGTGTGTATGCACAATGACACCTACAACTATATATATATATATATATATATATATATATATATATATATATATACATATATGTAAATATACATACATTTATATATGTACATTAACTGACATTATTACCTACAAACTACCAACTAGCATGGCTGTTTCTGTTCACGCACTACTATTATGGGAATCCACTAGTTTGGACAGTAATTCTAAATGACATGCTTTGTGTACTACACATCCTATATTTCCTTTACATTCATTCCTACTATTACATGATATATTTATTTTAGCACAATGTTTTTGTATAAGAGTCATGGCTTAGTGGTAGGTCATACAGACTACTGTTTCCAAGGTCCTGGGTTTGGGACTGACAGTGGGATTTTATTTTGCTTTTGAACTGACTACAGGACCTGTCAATCAGAGTGACTAAAACACTTTTAAGCAGTTGTAACCGGGTTAGCGCTGGTTTGTGCGGAGCTCACGCATGCGCACTGTCGTTTAGCTCCGCGCACACATGCGCACACACGCTTACAACCGCTTAACAGTACTTACTCTGGCGCACACCTGCGCTATTTTCTTTGAAAGAAATGAAAATGGGGAGACAGGAAAGAGGTGAAAAAGGGGTCACAAAGAGGGTAAGACAGTAGGGAAACAAGCTTGGGATTTGCAGGAGGGATGTAGGTAAGGCCTAGAGCTGCCCATTTCTTCATCAGCAACAGCTGTGCATATGTATGCAATTTGGTGTGACAATTGAAACCTTCCACCCCTGAGAGAGGTGTCAGGACAACAATAATTCTTGTTGTACAGCCAATTGTAATTGATAGTTTCCATGTCCAGCAGACATGTGTGCGGAATGGGCAGCTATGCATGGGGCGTATTTTTTTTGTGGGTACAGAGTGCCCTTTTTTTTTTTTTTTTTTTCAGGTGAGAGTGGTATGTCAGGTGAAGGAAATCGGTATAGCTGGGGAGGTAGGTTGGGTAGGTCAAGAGACAAAACAAACAAGACGCATACAGGGGCGGTGTATGACACGTGTGGGGGGGTTACACAATTGACGGGGACGGAGGTTTGGATATTCAGAGCCCATGAGCCCACAGATGGCAACAGTGGAACTGATATCCCCACCCATAGGCAGTTGCCACTGTTCCTTCCCTGCCCAGGACGGGGCTGTGTTGGGGGCTGTGTAGGCCGGGCAACAGGCATGCCCGTAAGTTGTGCCACCTGTGCCTCAAGCTGGCGTAGGGGCCCAAGAACAGAGTCCTGGATCTCCCTACGCACCACAGTCCGGACGCTATGGAGGGTGAGTGGTGGTTCTCCTCCGGCCACACTTGCAGAGGGGGGACGAGCCCCATCCCCTGCAGCGCTTCCACCCACAGGTGGCACAGGGCCACCGGAGGAGGGTCCAGACTGGGCACTAGTGCCAGGTGCACTCGGCAGTTGAGGTGGGAGAGGTGGGTCTGCTTGAACCCGCCTTTCCTGTCATCCTATGTTTTGCATTATGTCATGACAGTTTGGGTTAGTGACATATAATACCATTCACAATTAGTTGTAACAGCATGCATTAGTATTCCCATTAACCAAACACCCAGATATTCACACCATTGATCAGCGAGCATAACACATGCATAATTTAACAGCAATACACAGTCCAACAACATGCAGGGTTGATTGATGGCAACAGGCCATCAGGTTTGGATGTATGAACAGGGCAGATGCATCAATGGACATGCAAATATTTATGGCCCAACAGGACAAATGTCCAGGGGTGTTAATTGTGATTGCACATACCATTTTCACGTGGAATGGGTTATATGTGGTTATAGGGTGGGGTGAAGAAAATAATATTAACACCTTCAAATACCAATACATATGCTGTACATTTCTAATAGCTGCACATATATACACACTACTGTTCTAACTACAGTTTCCTATATGATAACTACTTCAACTTGGTGATAGGACTGTTACTGCTACATCAATATACATTTTATTGTTCTTCATACACATTCATATCTAGCTTTGTTCAGCTACATCATCCTGCTACATTTGCTTTATATAGCTATAGACAACTGTGGATGTTTGGTATATCAGACAATCATACTATCTGCATATTGCAGACTGAGAGCAACATATCCAGATTTTGGGATACACATTCCAGCTGCAGCAACACTTTGAACAGATTTCGCTGTTTGGTTTTGCTTCTCACATGCATTTCATTCTGTACTGACTGCAGTATACTTTATTCAGGGGTTATTTCTACTGTATTGCTGGATTCATGACACTTTCTCACACTCTCTCACTTGTTTTCATTTTACTATCCAGGATGGTACTTACTTCTAGGCTTTATTGACATGTTTTACCTGTAGTTATTACAATTCTTTCCAGCAGTCTCACTTCTGTCATGTTTCATTATATCAACAGGGGTATATTTCACACATGTGATTTCCTCATCTTCTGCAGCTGTACTTTTCAGCCTGCTGCAGGTTGTGTACTATTATATTACAGGTGGGGCATCTTTATTTCAGACTTTATTTCAGACATTTTAATTTTTCTGTTTGGATTACAGACTGCAACACACTTTTGTAATCTAGCAATACTTGCAAACACTCTTACACTTGTTACTTGCACATTCTATTACTTAGTGACTACACTGCACTCTTTTGCTAACTGTCATACTTTTATATTTCTTTACAGTTACTGGGAGAGGATTACTGACCTGCCTGGTGGTGCAACCGCACCAGCCTATTGCCATAGGCTCTGCGGTCCACAGAACGGACACCTGCAGCTGTAATATAAATGAAGTAATATTGGAATACACATCTCCATAATATCAGCTAGTTTAAATTCTTACATACATAATTACATGTAACTTACTCAGTAGTGGGGCGTTGGGCATTTGCCGGGCCTCCTGGATCCAAAGGTTCAATTGGTCCTGCTTGTGTCTCTTCAGGTCCGCATGGTGGTGATGAACATGCTCACCAGTCCTTGGAATCCCTGTGGCACTGGTGAGATCATGAGCCAACCGGTCCCATGCCTCAGCCCTATATGCTCCCACAGGACCTGGCTCTGTATGAGTTGGGCCTCATGATTGTGGACTAGGAGCCAGACCATGTATCTGGACTCCTCAATGCCCCACCTCTGTGCTCAATAGCAACTACCCTCACCTACTCCTGTCATTCTGGCTGCAAGTCAGTTCTACAATCGTTTATGCTGTGTATTCCCGCCTATGGGGCTTATATAGGCCGTTTTTCCCGCACATATCTGTGAATGGCCATTTTGGAATTGTATCAACTTCACTAAACCTGCTTTGTCATGGTCCACTTTGTATTCATTCCTATATATTTGCTATTACTGCATTTATAGGTACTGCTGTCATGGATTAGTGGTTCAGTACCTTGACTATGGTGTATAGTATCCTGGGTTAGAACCTGGCCACTGCTTTTTATTTTTTATGACTGTCTAGACAAGCTGAGGGGTGTGTCTGTGTAAAGGCAGTTTTGATACGGCTTGCTCAACGTTGCCCGTCGGTTAGCTTGTTGGCACGGTGCGCAGCTCCGCGCAAATGGGGTATGCTGGTTTAAGCCTCATTTGGCTATCAGCACACATATTACGCTCAGCTCAGCTAGGGGCACATAGTTTCAGCGTGTTAAACCATTGCTCACCTACGGGCACTCATTTTGCACCTGTTAAACCACTGCTCACATACGGGCACTCATTTTGCACCTGTTAAACCACTGCTCACCTACGGGCAGATGCACTCACCTTGTTAAACTGTAGCTCAGATATAGGCACATCTGGCATCTTTTAATATTTTATCTCACATTTCTTCAAAATAAATGGACTATTTCATTACATTTTACATAAACTATGATTTTATATGTGTACATGTTTGTCAGGGACTTGTTTCGTGCTTATTTTACTAGAAATAAAAATTGGTGTTGTGGGGGCTCAAACCATGAATGCCTGCTCTTCAGCCGACGTCTCTACCACTACACTATTGCTTCTTGGCTTACTTTGCATATTTAGTTCTTATATCCTTTTCCACTGACTGCTAACTGTGGCTAAGCTACGGGCACACCCGCGCAAACGAGCGCACACACGGGCAAACATCTTTACGATTGAAAAAAATATATAACATGTTTATTTATATATTTTATGCTCATAGTCTGTGGGGGCATGTGTTGTGTTGTGTTTATTCACATTTCCATGGCCTCTGTCGTGGGTGTTTACTTTGGGCAATTTTACTCTTCTGGGGGCGTGTCCGCTTGCAGGGCTCGGCCTACGGACACGCCCCCTACTGTCTTCCACGGACCGTGTTAGCCTTAGGTGTGATTCAGCTTGCTCTCATGAATATGCAGAGCATGCTGACATCACTCCGTTTAACTGCAGCCTCCGTGTAAGAGTTATAACTCATACACGGAGGCTTCGTGAATCCTGCCATTTGTCTTGTAGACCAGTTCGATGTCAAATAAAAGAAACCTGTAAAAGTGGAACATAATGGCAATTCCTGAAGCCTTGCTAACTAGATCATATTTTCCATCCCATTAATATTTCTAGTAAGGAAGTGTTGAACCATTTCAAATTGTTTCTGGTGTCTTGTTCAAAAACAGACACAGTATTTTATTAAATAATGGGTGCAATGAATGAAACATAAGGTACTACATTTATTTACTTGCAGTAACTACATGCACATATTTTAGAATAAGGAAGCAGTATTAATATTCTTTTATGAGAATGTATGCCACGGTGGTACAGCAGTAGCGTTGCTACCTCACGGCAAGAGATTCTCCCGTTCGATTCTCAGCTTGGCTTGGGAGTGCCTTCTGTGCGGAGTCTGCATGTCCTCCCCGTGGTTGGGTAGCATTCGAAAGACATGCCTGCGTAAATGGGCATGCCTTCGTTGAAGGCTGGGTGTCAAGCTGGCACCTTGGCATTTTATAAAAATCTACTGCCAATCATTAGCGGACCGGAGTTCCGCTGTGGTGACCCCTTACTGAGAAAAAGCCGAAAGGCAAACAACATTAATATTCTTTTATGACATTGGTTCATACACTATAGTCATAGTTTAAATTGTCTGCCATTGTCACTACATTTTGAATGATTATGTCATTTTAATAATCTGACCATTTGCTTTGTAATCAAACTTTATGTCATTTATCCAAAATCTCAGGATGGCACAATTATTGCCATTAGACATGCACTATTTTTTACTGTTCCAGGTTTATAGTATTAATACTACTATTACTACTACTAATAATAATAATAATAATTGTTTAGGGGTACAATATTTCATGGCATCTTGGGAAACATATATGTCTTTTACTGAAGTAATTACTCTATACCATATTTCTGTAATCATTGTCTATTTATTTGTAGCACATTTGCTACTTCTGTGTCTGAGCAGAATATTCCAAAAAAAGTAGCTCCACTACAGACCCAGTTGGATACCCGTAGTGGCCCTAGTGAATGCATGAAACAACACCCAGGTAGAACTGCAGCACCGAAAATCTCATCCTGTAATACCATCAAAAATCTTTGTACACTGTTCATGCCAGATACATTGCAGCACTAGAAGCTGTCAGGGCTATGATATCACTGCCATTATAAATCAAGGTGTGAGCTTATACTCTCAACACTTAATGGCAACATTTTGGCCACAACATCAATGTTTACTGCTTCATGATTATCACATTCATCACTATATCACGGATGTTCAGCCAAATGTATGGCATGCATAAAATTGCAACTATAGTCCTAAAACATGTGCTATGTTCTAATGCATGCACTTATCTGTTACTGCAATGCTACAACATACCAAGCTGCATTCAACAGTCAGCACTATTTTGGTTAGCAGCTCTAATGTCTGCCATCACTTATGTTCCTCTCCCTTTGCAAAAATACCTCCAGCCTACAATGAGATGCTTGCAGACATCTGTCACAACTGTAATTAGCTATACTGCTGGTTCTGTGAAACCTAAAGTATCACATCTTCGTGTTCTTTAGCATTTCACCATCTCTTTTCCAATCCTTTACCCAAACTGACAAATACTTATTTATTTTATTTTATTTTATTTTATTTATTTATTTATTGACATTTGATTACTGTGAAAGTCTGATTGGGTAGGAGCCCATTTTCACAGAGGCCCAGGGAGAAAACCTCCAAAGTATTACAAAGTGTTTTAAGAACAATAATTTTATGCTCTTCAAAAATAGTACAAAGCATCTTCAATTTAAGTAATTGTAACAATTTAGACATTATATGAAAACACTGGTTATGGATAGATATAAGTTAATATTTATATTAATTTTTGCTAGTTTATAGAGAAATAAAAAGTGAATTAGTATTGTACAAACAGTGATTGCAGTATGAAGTGAGAGAAAAGCAGACCTATGGCTTATTTAGAAAGAAAGTCAGAGGGGAGAATTTGTTAGAAGTAAGGAAGTGAGTGAAGAAAGGATAGTAAGCAGGTGTAAGGTATAAGTAGGTACTTGTTCACTTTATGGGATATAGTTTATCCTGTAGAAGAACAGAGTCAGATTTTAGCTAGAAAGTCTTTCAAAATTATTTTGAATGATTTGAAGGTGGGTATTGACCTGATGGCTAGAGGTAAGGAGTTCCAGGCCTTAGCAACATGGTACGTGTATAGACAATGCCCAGCAGATTTGACAAGTTTGTGGACAGACAGGACATTTTGGACATTGGATCATAATGACAAACTGGGAACAAAGCAGTATAGAATAGTATTTAGTGCTGGACAAGGAGAATGCTAATTCTACAGGTGGTAATAAGCTGTGTATATGTTAATCAATTGGTTATTTCTTACCAGTTTATGTTTTTTATTGCTATACAGTGGTTGGTTCTGAAAGAGGTATTTGTTGCAAATTAAGTAGCATTGTTATAGCATTGTTCAAGTTTTGATTTTTTGTGATGCCTGGAGGTTAGTAAGGGTGGGAGCACCATAAAGAAGTGAGGGGATGAGATAAGTAGTGGCAAGTGTAGTTTTAGTTGCATTGGTGAGAACGCTTTTGGCTCTGTAAAGCATATCTGGTTTTTGATGAGTTTTTCTTACACAATTTTGTATATGCAGGTCAAATTTAAGATTATCATCTGCTACCTTCCCTAATAATTTGCTATGAGAAGTGACTTCAATGATTGTATTATCAATAGAGGGGACTATAAATTTAGTTTTTTCATGAGAGCAGGATTTGGGAGAAAACAATAACATTTTTTTTGTTTGTTTGTTTTTCTGGATACCTATATTAGATTCTGACCTTTTCTGCTCTAATTGCACCATTCCTGGTTTGTTGTGCACATCTGATGATGCCTACTTATTTAGATTGATATTTCACTCAATCTATTTCTCTCTATTTTCTTTCATTTCTGAGCTCTCTATACCCAGATATCACCATTTCATTCCTTTTTTTACTGGCCCTTGCTTCTGTGACAACAACAAGCTCCTCTAACCATATATATATATATATATATATATATATATATATATATATATATATATATATATATGTACACACACACACGCACACAATGCATTGATCATTCTGATTAAGCACCAAAATTGTGAAAACACTAAACTTGTGATGTTAAGGTTCTTATGTAAGAACCTAAACAGAACTTTGTTATAGCCAAGTTTTAAGTGTGAAACTTGCAGTTACAAAATTAAGTGAACCTTGCACTATCACACAAATGTTAGTTGATACACACCTCTACTGGAAAGTCACAATCCACTTTAATTGCTATTACACAGCTCACAATGCTACACAAAAGGTAGTCTAAAACAAGGTGTATGACTAATCAATAAACAGCTTTGAAAGGTGTTGCACACCTTGTGCTGTCAGGTGCCATCACATGCTGATGGTAAAATGTTCTACACGATCATAAAGAATTATGCTCAGTTATTGATGTTATCTATATGTTATCAAAATTAATATCAAGAAATTTGACTCTCAAGCTTCAGTCTTAGTGTGATTTCCTTAATATCTATTTCAGTTACATACTCTATAATTGGAGACCAGATCATAATTCTCTGTTGCTCTATGTCTATAGCTACAATATTTGTGCTTTTCCTTGCCATTTATGGAACCCTGATATCTCTTAAGTTATTTGCACAGCTTTGCTGCCTTTTGTCAGTCAATAAAGTAGTCTAGAATAATAGCTGCATTATCTGTTACTATTGATTGCAGTGTTGGTGTCATCCACCATTACTTAATAACTGCCTTTATTGTTCAGCCTGCTCTTCTGTATTATATTTATGTTCTTTGTGTCTGACATGTTGATCAAGTTATTTACAAAGAAGCCTTTGTAGGTATACCTAATTCCAGATTTTGCTGACTTCTGCTTGACCTAATCTACTGGTTCTTAATAACTGTCCCACTTGTTCTCCAATGCATTTTACTTTATGTCTTTTACTTTCTTCATCTTTGACTGATTTTCATTTTATTTACTGTAAAACATACAACATAGGCTCAATTTGTTTATGTAAGCAAATATTGAAAGGTACAATGATCAATCATCACATAAATGAACACAAACCTTTGCCTATGGAATGATCATCCTTAGCAACTGATCACATTGAAACAATTACAAACACAAGAAAAAAAAAGTTTTACACTTTTGATCATTACAAAACATAAACAGACACAGGAGCTTGCGCGCACACATACACACACACACACACACACACACACACACACACACACACACACACACACACTTACAAAACACATGCACCAAAAAAGGCTTTACTCGGGGTGGGGGTGGGGTGGCCATCTTCTATATCTCCAATATGGGGTCTTTGCTACCATGCACACTTCTTTTGTATATATATATATATATATATATATATATATATATATATATATATATATATATATATATGGATCTAGGACTGTTGAATGAAAGTTCAACAGTCCGAATCCAACATCACCGAACACATTTTAACGAAAGCGCTTTTACCAAAAAAGCACTTTTGTTAAAGTGCGTAAAAAAAAAAATAATAGAAACAAACAACAAAAAGGTGTTTATGCAGAGGGGTTATGCCCCCCACACCCCCCTACTTTAATATTCTCACTCCAAGATCGCACTACAGTGGGGAAAAGGAACAAATTCCTTTACCCGCACTGTAGTAAGATCTCCACAACAGTCATTCCCCTACGACTCCCTCTGGCTGCAGGCATAAATGCACAAAAGTGCTTTTTCAGTTAAAAGCACTTTCGCGTAAGTATGTCCGTCCATTAAGCCTTCGGTGAAAGCACCGTCAAGCATCAGTCCAAGACCCATATATATATGTATGTATGACATGAAAGGGCGATCAGCTCAAATTTTGGAAAGCTATTCCTCCATGGAGGTTGACAAGGTGGTCAGTCAAACAATTGTGAATCTCAGCTTCAAAGTTGGTAATCTAACTTTATGATACAATGCACTGTAAACACTTAGTCTGTATTTCATATGATACTAAAAAGGCGTTATGTCATAAATTATATTTTGTTACTTGATTTGAAACTGCAACCATGAAATCAAGTAAGTGTGTCTTTGGAAAAAGAAAGAAAGAAAGAAAGAAAGAAAGAAAGAAAGAAAGAAAGAAAGAAAGAAAGAAAGAAAGAAAGAAAGAAAGAAAGAAAGATGCATTTGAATTTTCTCTCCAGAAAAAAAAACTTTGAGCATCCTACCCTGTGGTGTACAGGGATTCCAGATAACAAGAGTTCTGTTAACAGGTTGGTTACAGGAAAGCCCAAGCAGAAAGAACTGGAGTGAGTAGCTGGTGCTGGCAAACCAATTTCTGGCACAACTGCACTTTGCTGCTGTCCCCATCTAGCAAACAAGGTTATTACAGGACACAGAAGATGTTGGGTTGTAGTGGTTACATGCTACACATAAACCTGAAGGTAAGATAGGCAGAAGTGCACCTCACCCTCATTGGGCACACTGGCCACACAATACCACACAGTACCACATGGGAATCATGCATCTGAAAAACATCCACCCTAGTCACTGTAGTCAAGGGAAGAACAAGCCATAGGTCTGTTATCCAAACATATGAGTCAGTACGATGCAGGTACCAGACCCACTGGGCTGAGGACAAGAAAATGGTACCTGTCCAACTGGAACTTGCCATTTATGAAATTAATATTAATAAAATTAAATAAATAGGCAAACAACTAAATCATTTCCACCAATTCAATAAGGTGAAGAACTGTAACCATGTCAGAATCATTAAGCAACTTATGCCAAGTAAGTTGCAACAGTATTTTAGCCCTGTAAGCCATGTAGTTGTGCATTGTCCACACTGATCGGGCTGCATGTACATCATGCACTCTGTAAATGCAAGTAGAATCCATCACTAGACTGCTTTACATATGGAAGGGCCCCCATTCCAGGAGCATCTCTAGAGCAATGATAAGCACTGGTTTCATTATTATATAACAATGAATCACATCATAAGACCTTCTTTGTTTGCTTTTCTTTGAGCAAGTACATGGACTGGACCATAAGGACATGTTTATAGCTGAATCCTAGTAACAATAATACATAATTTACCTTCATATGTGTACAGCATATATGTATGCAACTTGTATCTTGCTACTTTAGCTCCCTACATACATATTCAAAATTACTTTTAGAGCAAATAATCTATCCAGCGGATCTTAAATATACAGTATTTAAAACTACTTCACATACTATATGTTATTAATGCTTTCATATGTTTCTCATTTTTCTGTTATACATGCAATGCACAGTCTGTATATAGTTGCTATTTAATGACATACATTCTTGGCAGATAAAACACTGCTGTGCATTATGTCCTTTTTACTGTGACGTGGATCCCTTATCAAATCAGCTGTTTTCATTAAGGGTCTGCTGTATTTTCCTCTTAATCCCAAACCTCCCTGCCTTGTGTTCTCCTGTAAAACACAATGCTATGTATCTGCTTAATCATTTAAATTTAATAGAGGTGAATTAGTTCTACAAATAATGTGACACTTCCAACCTGAGCATTTTAGACTCATCTCAATGTTTTGGAGTAAATTAGTAACTGTGTACATGCAGTGTTTTATTCCTTCTTGTTCCATCTATATCACTATGTACATTGCAAAATTAAATATAAATGTGGTGGTACATGCTAGTATTATAGTCACGCTCTCTGTTCAATTTGTGATTCGGGTTTTGAAAAATAAAGCCTAAAACTTATTATTAAATGTAATGTATTGTTTCAGGAGCATCTCATATCTCACTGTCACTTGGAGGTCTCAAAAGAGCTTATCTTAAGTCACTGACTCTATAATGATCAGTGGTCTTTGCTTGTGTTTCAGAAAATTGAAAAAATCGAGAATGGCATTCAGATGATTGCATATGTCAGTGATCGTGCATTCATGTTCTTGGATGCACATTACATGCAGTGAAATGTCAGTTGGTACAACAGACAGTTTCAGAATCAGAGACATTTGGGTTACTGGCTTGTCCTTCTGAGAATCACAGTGTCATTAATTGGCCATTCATAGTATCTGTATTGAGCTAAGCAAAATCCACTTGATGTCAATTAGAGCTTTTGACCATTAGCACTTTAGGTGAGGGAATATTTTTTTGCAACCCATAATGGCTTTTTCATAGAAAATGATTTGCAAAAATAGAGATTGTTATTGTATAGCACATTTTTAGAGCACACACTGCTTTGTCTATAGGGACTGGTGGCTGGTTATTTCCTCTTTGTGATTTGTGTTATGGGGTTATATTAATTTATTCAGCCTCGTGCTTACATTGCACCCTGCAGGGCAGCTGAGGCTAATACAGTATTTCAATATACTTTTTACCAACCTAAGGCATGCAAGGTATGATACAAAAATGATGCTTCAGGAATAGCAGTGTCTAGGATTTTAGTGCATGTACATAGTTTTATCGTACAAAGTGATATTTTACAGTGCTAGCAGTTTATATGTAACAGATAAATATACCACAATCACATGAAGGGACTAAAAATATTCACACAAAACTTTCCTATTTGTGCTTAAAATTTGTTTCCTTTTTTCTGTGCTTACTTGCTTACATAAACAGTTGCCAGTCCAATAATTTGGCATAGGTTATGAGTACTGATTTAAAATGATATAGCATTTCCTGAATCAAATTCAGCACAGAAGCTGTCTCTTGTGTCTATGCCAAAGCTATTTATGCATTATGTCAGTTTACTACAATTACTTTTTCCATAGGTAACCATGCTGCACATAAGCATTCCTTAACTGAGGAAACATTGCTGGTATCAGTATTACTTTATATTGCTTCAGATGTCCTCTAGGAGGCAACACAGATTCTGCAGGCATCTGGCCTATAGCTTTCAGTATGGTTAGTATGTCTCCAGGTACGGTAATAACACAGTAAATCACCCACTACTGATAAAGATAGACTTGGAGAGCCAAGTGAGCAGAAGTGAAAAGTCAAACCTATTTTCTGGGTCATTAATTTCAGATTGTATATTCCAAGATGTTAAGCACCTTCACAGCAGGAAACATGATCAGACAAACAGGAAAAAAGTCTTCAGAATATAAATGTATGACTGCTTCCGAATAATAATGTGTTCCTCTCTGTCTGCCATTCTCACTCTACCCCTCCCTCCCTGCTGTCCTTGAGCAATTAGACTTGTCATTTAATGGAGGTAATAAAGAAACAGGATGCTATATTTTATTACTTGTTAATCTCTAATGAACCTAATACTAATTAACAAGAAACATTTTTTTTCTTTCTTTCTTTTTTCTTTTTACTTAGTTTGGTCTTCAGTGAATAGCAGCTAACAGAACAGGTTGAAGAGTTTATGGAAATAAGATGACTTGACATGACATACATTTGTCATTAATCACAAATATTTAAAATGTCTGATTGTACTACATCTCTATTATTGAATTTATTTTAGTACTTTATCTGCACTGCAGAACAAAATACCATAAAACATTCTGCAAAGTGATTTTATACATGTTACAGGGATGCAATGCATTTGCAGGAATGGACAGCATTTTCTTTACCCCATATGAGTCTGAAATGCTTTTATTATTATTATTATTATTATTATTATTATTATTATTATTATTACTATTGTTTTGTAACTTGAAATAAGAGAAAAGGAATGAGACACTGACATCTAGAAGAGCATAAAGCATATACAGTAATGTTAATCTTAGATATGCACAACCTGCATTTATTACAGTGCAATACACTGCAGGGCAAACATATATAAGATAAATGTAGGTGTAATATCTTAGAGGAATGCGAGTTATAGTGAAATACACTCTCAAATCTAATGGATCTGGAAGGAGTAAGTCTCAATCTTATCCTTTACTCATGCAATGTATTATTATTATTATTACTATTATTACTATTGTTGTTATCATTATTATTATCATTATTATTGCTATTAAGCATAAAATAAGTTTGTGTTAATCTTTGAGAAAATATATGAGGCACTGATATCTAGAAGCATGCAAAGCATTTACAGTAATGTTAATCTGAGGCATGCACAATCTGCATTTCTATTAACAATGTAAAAACTGGAGGCAGTAGAGTAGAGTGCAATACACTGCAGGACAAACAGATATAAAGTTGTTGAGTCTTTCGGCTTTTCCCGGTTAGGGGTCGCCACTGCGGACCTCCGGTCCGCTAATGGTAGTTGATTTTTACGTGCCGAGTTACCAGGCCTGATGCACAACCTTCAACAAAGGCACGCCCATTCATGCATGTCTCCACACAGAAGGCACTCTAGCTGAGAATCGAACTGGACAGCATCTTACTGTGAGGCAGCAACGCTACCGCAGCACCACCACCGCGGGTACAAACAGATACAGGAATAATACCTTAGAGGGGTGCAAGTTATAATAAAATATACCCTCAAATCAAATGTGAAGGAGTAAGTTTTAATCACATCCTTTGCCCATCTAATGTATTCTTATTCTTTTTATTATGGAGCTGGAGCGTTTCTCCCCGGGCCTCCACTGAAAATAGGCTTTGTCCTAGTCAGACTTTCCCGGTCAACAAATGTTAAGTAGATAAAATAAATACATAAATATTATGTAATTACAATTTCTACACTTTCATTTCCCATGAGTCATGTGATGACTGAGTGATGTACTTTTGTGTCTGTGATGGGATCACAGTACTGGAATAATAATCATTTTGATCTACAAAAGAAAACATCACTTATGTTGCAAGAAGAGATCCTAGTGATCCTGACTGGACCCTGACATTCACGAATGGGCTCTGGTATTCATGAAGCTCTGGTATTCATGAATGGGCCCTGATATTCATGAATGGGCTCTGGTATTTATAAACATAGTGTGCAGAAGAGTGCAAGCCTTCCACAGTCTGCGTTCTACATACCAGTGTTCAGTACTGATGCAGTACTAAACACGTGTGTAGTGCAGTGGAATGATACACTGTGTACTATGCCCTTCTTTGTTCAGTTAGAATGACATATGACAGTACTATTCTATTATAGTCTACCTCTGGCCATGTAAAGACTAAAATAATCTGCACAGCAATCTGATATGAAGCCACATATCCAACGATATCTAAACTAATTCTGGTGTAGTGCATGTATAGAAATAAAACTGCATATCTATGCATGTACAGGTGACCCATTGTCACACAGACAGTGTTCCAAAAAGGCTGTTTTTCTCCTTTAGAATTTGTATCATAGCTGACAAGTAGGGTGTCTATACAGAGCTGTACAAAAACATGTGATGCCTGCTGTACAGAATGGATATGGTCTGCTTAGTAAGATATACTGTACCTTGCTAAGTAGCTGTGTGTAACTACTTCATAAAACACAGGTTACCTAGCAATGCTGCTCTTCTTCAGCATGCTGTGGTCCAAAGACTGGTTTCATAGAGATGAAGTGCGTATTTGCTAAGAAGACACACCAAGGGACAATTACCGTATTATGATAATGAAAGGATCTGACGTTGTACATGCTCTCATAATGGGAGCTCACTACCAACTTCATCGTTAGGGGAACGAGGTTTGTTTTGTGATAGCAGGTCAGGTGAATATATTGCTGGTAGAATCTTTGCATAATTCCTATAGTGCAATGGAAGTTTTGTTTTCTTTTGTTTTTTTGGTACTTACTACAGAGTTGCTCAGCTTGATCTGCTGCTTTAATGGGGATTACTGCCCAGCTGGGTACAGCACCACCCACTATACATGGTTGGGTTCTCACAGGTTACCCTATATTTGGGTATTGTATTGGAAGTATTAATTTACTAGAACACTTTTAGTGCTTTCATCCACAACAAACATGCTGAGTTGCTCAAACCAAAGTTTTCTGCGAAAATTTGAATCTCTCTGAAGCATATGCTTCTCGCTCAAAGTACTCAGCATTACAACAGGGATACATAGAAAACTATAGCATTGCATAGTTGATTGTAAACAAATAAAAGCCATCTTTTGGCTAAATGCCCATTCCAGCAGGAAATGTGGCAGCAACCACTTCCACCAGGACAATATTACCCTATAATGATCAGGGGGACAACATGCACTGATGTTTTGAAGTTATAAGTCCCAAAATGTCCATTTATACTTTCATTTTCCAAGACACATGCTTTAAGCAGAATTCATAAACCCTTCAGTTAATTCATAAATAAAATTGGGAAAAAAAAGAAAGCAAAATAAAAACAGGCAGTATTCATGGACAATGTGTTGCCTGCAGAAAATAAAGGGAGCAGATGATTCAGAGACCCATATACCATGGCCATCCTAGGGAGAAAATAGTGCAGCATTTATCTTATGCAAATGAATGCATAATGATATGGAAATAGAGCCCCCAACATAAATGAAGTACAATGATTATGCAAATGATAGCATCAAACATGATGTAATGATTCAGAGATGCATAAAACAATCACAAAGTGAAGCAATGTAGTAGTATTCCATACAGCAAGGATCAAACAGGTACAGTAATCTACAGTGATGGTGATAGCAGCAGCTAAAACATAGCAATACATTTTAGTGCCCATTCTTACAATCACAGCCTGTGATGTTATACACCACTGACTTTGCAATTGTATCATTAGTGTCTAGAGTACCATTTTCTAACTGAGCACCAGATAGGGAGGCCATACAAGAGCTAAATGAGCTAATTCTTCCACAAGCAAAATCAAGGGAGGTACATGGCGTACTCATCCCATCGGACCCTGATGTATGTGTATCTTTGACCATACTCCTTGCAGGGACCTTTCAGCAAACTATGGGGGGGATCCTTGGAATATCACCTGTATCACCCCCACATGTGCTGCACCATTTCCTCAGCATTATGCTGCAGCATGTGGAGGAGTTCCTAAATACTGCTGAGAAGAGAACAACTATTATGCAGGTGTTTTTCAACACACATAATTTCCCTGAAGTCTTGCAAGCCATTAATTGTGTGCACATTACCAAGATGTTCATACAGTCTGCAGGGTATCAGATGCATCAACTCCCTCAACTGCCAATTAGTATGAAAATCTCAGAGTATCATCCATGTACAAAAAAGGAATTTCTCATTAGTCACACACATGAAAGATCCCCAACCTATATCAACAGTTTGTATTAATGAAGAATTCCCACATGGTCATTTAGTAAGTAGTTGCACATGTAGGCAGGCACATAGTCTAGTAGATGCAGTTTCCATGCAAGCAGGCAGCAGGCCACATATAATGGTGTCACTGTTGTGTATTGCAAATTATGCTGGATATGTTTTATAACTATGGCTGAAGCTCTCCAGCTTCAACCTGTAAACTATGGTAGAAATGGCATATGACAGTGAGCACACAAAAACATGGGATGTGATGGAGCACATTTTTGGTGCAGTGAAAGGGCACTTCTGCTGCCTTGATGTATCTATGGTGGGGTGGGGACATTACTGTATTCCTCAGAGACTCACATTATCTTTTTAAAATGATAACAAATCGTAACTTTCTCCATCCCAGTTAAGTCTCTGTGACTGATGTAAATCACTAGGGATGGCATGATGATATTCTTTCCATGTGCATGCCCACATATGTGGTAATATGCTCACATAGCCAGTGCACTTACATCCATGATAACCACAGGATGTAGAGGAAATTAACTGGTCATTATGTTGCTACAAATGATGACGTTTTAATGTTAAAAGGAAGGTGGTGCATACGACTGAACATTAAGTTTATTTAAAAAAATGAACTTAACATTAAATGTTATCCAATAGGCAATGAGAGTTCTTCATCAGCATTTTAATGTACAGGAAGAGCTCAATATAAAACAAGTCCACAATTTGTGGTAATATGTTAAAGTACAGTGAGACATGGACAAAATAAAAATAAAATGTCTGCCATCTTGCTAGCTCTCCCTAAATGTGACGGAAATACAGTGGTTAATGACTGAAATAATAATAAGTAAAACTGAATTAATGAAAGTAACCGTAGCAGTTGCAAGGACCTGCTATTTCCCTTCCACTTGCTAAATTCGACTCTTAAAAAATGATCTTAGTGAGGAAAAATGAACAACAAAAATAACTGCGGAGACTATATATCTGGGGGCAGTAATGCTTTGCACTGTATGTTTATTAATTACTATCATTTATTTATTTCTTCAATCATTTGATCACAATATGACTTCTGAGGTATGCACAATCAGAAAAATAGTATTATTGCTAGCATATTTGATTATGTGGGCGAGTCCATGTATCAGTGTCTCTATATTTGTGTGTACATGACAGGAGTTTGAAGTGCTTTGCACTGCATTTATTAATTTATTCAATCGCAATATGAAATCGGAGGTGTACAAAGTAAAGTGTCTGTATTTCCTTGATACATTCATCTCTCTGTATTTAGTGTGTGTGTGTGTGTGTGTGTGTGTGTGTGTGTGTGTGTGTGTGTGTGTGTGTGTGTGTGTGTGTGTGTGTGTGTGTTCAGTTGAGTTTGTGTATAGCATTCATAGTAGTTGCTAGAACTGCAGTCCAAGTAACCATTGAGGAGCCTAGCTCAAATTCCTAGTAATGTCTGGTTAAGTGACTTGATTATGGACACAAAGTAGGCAAAATGAGGGCTGAGGGATTCAAACCCTGTAGTACATGTACATGAACTACATCTCACAGTTTTAACCTTTTATGATGTGTGAGACTGTCAATCTACATGAGTGATTGCGTTTGTGTGCATGTACTTGTCAGTGTGTGTATGTTTGTGTTTGTATGTGTGTATGTCTGTGTGCATTTGTGTGTGTGCGTGTGTGTGTGTGTGTGTGTATGTGTGTGTTTGTGTGTGTTTGTGTGTGTTTGTGTGTGCATGTGTGCGTGTGTGTGTGTGTGTGTGTGTGTGTGTGTGTGTGTGTGTGTGTGTGTGTGTGTGTGCATGCATTTGTGTTTGTATGTGTTTGTGTATGTCTGTGTGCATTTCTGTGTGCGTATGTGCGTGTATTTGTGTGTGTGTGTGTGTGTGTGTGTGTGCGTGTGTGCGTGTGTGCGTGTGTGTGTGTGTGTGTGCGTTAAACATTAATAAACTCTTGCATAACTTATATTTTGGATGTGAAATACTTCTTACAACAATCACGTATCCTACATTAACTTTGAAATATTTTAAAGAGGAATATTTTACATCAAAATAAAAAAATATATATACTAATAACAAAAAAAAATACTAAACAAATTAACAAATAGCCCATTTTCTAAACACAGTAATGCCTTCCAGGGTAATAACCCTGGGTGTTCTATTATTTCCCTGTAATGCCCTCCCTGTCAGGTATTACTGCTTATTTATAGTGGACATTTTTTATATGGGAATAATATATTTTGATAAGTTTTCCTACTTAGAGGTGAGAAAAAATAGTGAGAGAAATTTTATATATTTTGGAAGCTGCACTGATCTGTGTTTCAGTGCAGCTATTGAATGTGTTTCATGGGCTATATTGGTTTCATCTCTGAAGCGGACTGCAATGCACTTAAGTGAGGTAAAACTGTGCAGTTATATAAAATTGCCTATTCAGTATGCCAGTGGGATGACAGCACGGGATAGGAGACAGAAATTAGATTGTACTGCACATCCTGACAAATGCAGCTAGCATGTATGCATGGTGAGGGTCTCTATTATACCACAAGGACAAAGTGTTGATTTTTTTTTCTGCCAGCAGTAAAAGCATTATTTGGTCCGGGTCTGGGTCATAGAAAGCTATCATGTATTAAGAGATATAGTATTTATCATGAATTCCAGAGTTATTTATTTATTTAATTATTGAAATAAATCAATAAATAAATAAATCAGTAAACAAACAATGTAAAGCAGTAACACAACAAGCAGAACCACAGCCCAGATATAACTATATCTTGCCTGAGTTCTGCTTTTGGTCTGTTATTTGTTTAATTGTCCAGTTTATGCAGACACTGATAGTGCCGAGAGTTTTGTTTTAATCAGCCAACCTAAAATAATACCGTTTGCTACTTGGCTGGTTGATTGATGTATTCACTATTAATATGAAATAATGTAATATTAAACCAGATTTTGTATTAAGAAACTTAATGAGATTTTGTAGCAAGCCTCAATGTCCAACTGTCTATCAAAATGTGAAGGATGTGTGGTTCATCTAAGATACATTTCAGCATATTAGCATTCATATCTGGCACATCAGAAATGAATATGTTAAAGGACAAGGATATCAGCAGTGCCTCCATTGTGCCACAGTACAGGTTAATTCATTTCACTCTAATTACCTCTGCCTGACCCTTATTATCAGATGATGCCTAATGTCCGATTCTTCCCTTTAGCCATTTCCTTGTCCATTTTCTAAGTTTTTCCCATACTCCTAGTCTTAACAGCTTAGCTAGTTGCATTCCATGTGGTACTGTGTTGAATGCTGTAGAGGAATCAAGGTAGACTACATCCATTTGCAGTCTCTTATTCAGCTCTGCTGTTACACTATTACCCAGTCACATGAATACAGAAGGCTGTAGTTGTAGTTGTCCATGGCATATAATTCATGTTGGTTTGGGTTCAGAACCTGACTTTCCTTTAGATAGGAATCAAAGTAATCTCCTCAGATCTAATCCATCACCATCTCTGCCACTGCTATCTGGTTAACTCGGTTGCAGATTCATGGATTGGTTAGGTTATGGCCTTGAATAAGGAACAAATAGGGCTGTTTTCTATGCATCCATTTTTTTCTCCAGTGGTTAGGGATCTATTACAGATGTCTGTTCATGGATCCACTAGGGTCCTTGCTAGATTTATGAACACTTCATAATTTTTGAGGGAGGTCATAGGGAAAGAGATGGCATTGCACTGTCAGTAGCAGGAAGATACCTGCTAATAAGTAATCAGTGCAGCTTTAATGTTCACTAAGCCCCTGTTAGTCTAATGCCAGCATACTGTAGCATGCTGGGTCAGTGAGGCTGAGATTTGGTCATGAAATGAGTTTACAGCATCATCAGTGCTGGCAATAGAAGGGCTTTTGGATGTAATGTTGCTGCTTGAGGTATTCCCTATTCTAATTTATGTGTTGGGTGATGAACTTGAGTGCCTCCATGGTGATGTGCTCATCTATACATCTCCCCAACTCAGAATTAGCTAATAATCTTTTTATTCACCTCCCAGTTTCCAATGAAAGGTACAATGTTGCCATTACCCACTCGTGATCCCATGACCTCCATTTCCGAGAAAGAGAAACATGCATTACCTCATCATTCATCTCTTGGCATCAGTGAGTCTTCCAGTTGCAAGGCAGCTAATTGAATCTTGCCCATGTGGGATGTACTCAGAGCTTTGTCCCTCTATGCTGCAGAGCAACAATTTTTGAATATGTAGACTGCTATCCCTTCCAGGCTACATGGTCTGTCTAATCAGCCTATTTCCTTTTCCACCTTATTCCATATTACTGCAATGCACTTCTTGTCCACATCTCCATTTTACTCCACCCAGTATGGCATCCCCATTAAGTGAATACTGACACACACACACACACATACACACACACACACACACACACACACACACACACACACACACACACACACACACACACACACACTGAGTACCTTGTTGATACCCCTAACATTCCAAATATTTCCTCCATTCTTGATCATCTTGCTTAAATATGTGTGTTAATGCTTCCTTTTTTAAAATATATGTGAACATTTCTTCATCATAGCTTTACTTCCTCAGCTAGTGTCTTCTAGAAAAGATTCTGGACTTCCTCACCTATCTGACTGAATTCTTCCTTATCTAAATCTAAATCTGCCCCCTCCCCTTGCTTATTTTCCATTCATTGCACATTTACTCTTTAGTCATAACAGCTCCAATGACTTTTCTGTATATTTGGTTTATCTTGCTCTGAGCATCTAAATATTTCCTTTTTTGGAAGTGCAAGTGCATGCCCTTTAAGATGCTGTCTCTATAATTTGTGCTCAGGTTGTTTGATATTCTGATGCATTTCATTTTCATAGGTTCTTCTTTGGTTCCACTCACAGCTGCATGCAGCAGATCCCGTAGGAGAAGTTGATGCCCTGGCCCCAAGCTGTAAAACCACTGACTTAAACTCATTGACAAGCAAATCTACAGAACTTGCTGTGCCAGCATGAATAAAACTATTTTTGAAGGAACCCCCCACCCAGCCAGCCACAAAGTCTTCATATGTAAACATATTAACTCCATAGTCTCACAATCCTGGGAAAAAGAAAAACAAAACATTTTGAAATGATGAAAAATTACTTGCATATTTTGTGTTGTCACAGTGCAGCAATCAAATGTGATAACATCTGGGGACTGTTCAGGGAGCTGGAATTAGGGATATAACATTATATCAGAGTCACATACCTCTCAACTCTATGAATTTTTGCAGAATGTCCAGATTTTTGCCTCATATTTTGGTCCATTTTATACAAAATTGTGTTTTTCTGGCAAATTAGTGACAAATTATTAAAGACTGAAGTTAGAAAATAATGACATTTGAGTTTCAGACTTCATGCCCTTCAAAAATGCATGCTAATGCAAAACCTGTTATTCTGTCAACTTTCTAAGTTTGTAAGGGCAATATTAGGAAATTGTCCCTATGTTTGACCCTTTGTCCCACTTTTATTTATGGCTTTCTCCAGATTTCTTGCTTTAAGAGGTTGAGAGGTTTGATCAGATACTATTTGTTAACGAGCAGGTATACTGCTTGGAATCTGTGTTTGGGTCATTGTGCTCTAATGCTGATGATCTTCCTGGGTCTCTGCTGAGTAACATGAGCTATACTGTTGATGACTGCAAAGCTCACTTCCTATTCACATATGTCTCATGAGCTGTTGGAAACTATGATGCCCTTTCATACCAGTCAAGCCTATTTTTGGGAAGCAGGGCATCTGTATGGACCCTTTCCCTTTCCTTTTCTTTTCTTTATAGATATAGGAATAGACTGGTCAGTAAATTGAAGACCAAGCTCCTCAGTCCCAGCTGCATTTTTCTACCTTCAGATTGAATCAAATAAAGACTCACATATTTCTGCATTCCGCTTTTGTCAAAAAATTATTTTGATAAATAATTTCCGTCAAAGTTGTCTTTCATCAACAGGTGAAGAAAAAAGGTGCAGTTTATTGAGAATCAGTTTGTTGAACTGAACTGGCTTTCTTACACTGAGATTGCTATACAGTGCGGAAGTGGGAATCAAGGAAATTGTTCTTTTCCACTGTAGTGCAATCGTGGAGTTTTTATGCACACACACACACACACACACACACACACACACACACACACACACACACACATACACACATATATACACACACACACACACACACACACACACACACACACACACACACACACACACACACACACACACACACACACACACATATATATATGTGTGTGTGTAAGATGAAAATACAGTTTCACCAACACGGCACTGGGCATAAAAACTTTAAATCTTTAATAGCTTCAAAAAATAAAAACAAGAGATAAATGCATTCAGAGAACTTTGGTGTCCTTCTTCAGATCTACAGTCTTCAGCATAATTCTATTGGCTATTTATATGGGAAGTCAATCAATTAGATATATGATTTGAGATGACGCCCTCTCAGGGCCAGCTTCAATGGGATACAGGTGTTTAAACCAGGAGGTGTGTTTGCTTGTAGGTCCCCAATCCACTTCATTTCTGCCTGCTCATTAAGTCAGGTCAAATCTCCTCCCCTCAAGTTTTCTTTACTAATTTGCAAAACCATAAAAGTGAATAAGTGGGATGTATTGGCTGTAATATATTTAAATAGAGGACTCTTCATGTCCTTATGATGTATATCACTTATATGCTTCAAAATCCTTTCTTTCATTTGCCAATTCATTTTGTCAATGTAAAAAGAATCACAACATTGCCAACAAGTGATGTAAACCACATTTTTACTTTTACAATCAGCATAAACCTTTAAGTACTATGTTCTCCCTATTCCCAGATGTATAAAGCAACATTGTTTGGAAATAAACTTGCAACAACTGCAGGTTTTACATGGGTATGTGCCCTGCCTGTTGGAAACAATAGGATTATTATTAATTCGATGCTGGCAAAATATCTCTTTAATGCTTCTGTTAGTTCTGTATGTAAAAGATGGTTTATCTCCCACAATAAGTCTCACAGATTCATCACTCATCAAGATTTTCCAGTTGTTGTTTATGATTTCACACACTGAATCAACATCACTGGAGTATGTTAAAGTCACTCTGGTCCTCCTTTTTTTCTCAGTGTTGTTCGTATGATCCTCTGTTACAGATCTCACTGAATAAAATGGCTTCCCAACTCTAGAATGTAAACTTTTAGTTTCATATGAATATTTATTTCCTTCTCATTATAGTCTCTCTGTTTGAGGCCATATATTAAGCATTCATTTTCTGTTAGGAAATCATCTTCATTGGTGTGTATGCATGAATTCCTTAAGATTTGCCCTTTTGTTGCTTTCTTATAGATGTGACCTGGTTGCCCACTGCATCGATCCAGTATGCTGTTCTTTCAAGCTGTATGGTGGTTCAGCAGGGTCTAAGTGTAGAAGCACATCCAAAAAGCTAATACTGTCTTTAGAGTAGTGCATTGTAAATTTTAAAAAAATAGTGGTTCTTTCTAAATATTTGAGAAAATTTTGCAAATCATTTACTGAACCATTCCATAAAATAAAAAAGATCGTCCACAAACCTCTTTTAATAAACAATATGGGTAAAGAATATGTTGTTCTTCAATATATAAAGTGACTCCCATTCAACCAATACAAAGTTTGCATAACTGTTAGCAGAGGGGGTACCCATGGCAACACCCTACTTTTGCCAAAGCATCCTGTTGTCATATATAAGGACGTTATTTTAAAGTACCATTTCCAATAAATAACAAATCAAGTTGCTCTTGTCCACACTGTGACCCTGTGTAGTACTCAACATATTTTTTATTCTAACTGTGAAAATACTGACAACGTCCAAAGTAACTAACAAATAAGAACTAAAGGCCAAAATGTGGCAAGTACATGTATATAATGTATTTAAAAATGTTCATTGTCTTTCAATACTGCAGAGGCATTTGTTAGAACTTGTTGCAGCTATTTATCAATAAATAAAGACAGGGGCTCCATTAGCCAGCCTTCACCAGAAACTATAGGTCGCAATGGGGGAGCCAATAAATTTTTGTGCACCTAAGGCAATCCTTTGGCAATGGGAATACACGGATGTGTTACAATAAAAAATTGAACAAAGATTCATCAATCTTGCGACTCATCAACAATTCATATAAAGTATTACTAACATTTTTTTATGATTTGTTTAAAATGTAACATATTGATTGGGGTATAAGTTGTAACATCATAAAGCATGCCAATCAACTTAAGGTGATGATCTAACTGGTTCATTACTACAACTGCACCTCCCTTGTCAGATGCAGATATCAAGATGTCACAGTTATTTTCCAATTCATAAAGTGCCAGATTCTCAGAACATGTCAGGTTATGGCAATGTCTGTGCTTCTTGTGCAGAGTCTCAGTTACCTCATGTTGGCAAAGTCTGAGAAAAGTATAAAGCAAAGGGCTGCTCTCAGGTACAAAAGTACTAATTTTTTTAAAAAAACTTTATTACTGATATCAGATTTCCCCTCATAAATACATTGTAACATAACATTTCTACAAAACATCTTTAAGCTCACTAATACATCACTGATGTGGGAGGGTGTAGCAGGAATAAATCTTATACCTTTATTTAGTAGACTGAGTTGTGCATCTGTTAATGTGAAATCACTTAAGTTAATGACCAAATTCACATCATCGATGTTTAATTTTCTAGTGAAATTTTCCTTCTTTTCCTCTCCCAGCTCGGGGAGCGTTAGTGAAAATATGTTATGGAAGACTTCACTGGTAGAGGCAGAGGGGAAAAAAATGGAGAGATGTTATTATTTTCTTTTGGTCTAGCTACCAAGGAAAAATCATTTTGTGTGGTAGGTTCTTTAGAGGAGGTGCTACTTTGTGCAGTAGAATCAAAAATGTTTTCTGTAAAAGGCCCAATGTTTTTAATGGCATGTAGTTTAACATCCTGGGAGTTACCTAAACTTGTTGTCATGTTGGTGGCTGCAACATGATTGCTACCTTTTTTGATTGTTCCTACTTCCTTTGGCCAAGTAAAAATATGTCCCTTCTAAATGTCAGGTAAATCTCAATTAAGTTTCTTAGTTTTGGCATGCTCCAAACGTGTGTCCAGTACAGAAATGTTTAAATAAAGCTCATCTAATTTGTTATCAGAAACAACATCCACAAAATTAGTTTCAATATTCTTCTGTGTCTCAACCTGAGAAACCAAGTCACTCTCAAACAATGTAAAATAGTCACTAAGTAATTTTAAATAATTGAAGCTCATTTAGATGTTTAACATCTGCCATCTTTTTAACAATTCTGGATGGGCATTTCCAAAACTTGGCATAACCAAAGCACATAAATCTCTTGGTATTACTTTATGGTGAAGGCAGGCCACCAAATGAAGGCACTGCCATTGTAACATTTTTAATTTGAATAATCCCCAGGATTCAGGAAGCCATATTTTCCATGCAGGAACAGTGTAGGAGCTCCTGCATGGAAAATGGCTGCCGAGCGATCCAGAAAAGTGCCGTTTTCACGTGCATGAGTGAGCCTACACTGTTTCAGCGTGGAAAACTGGCAAATATTGAAATCACCTCATTTGCTGGTGAAAACAATGCAAAAGAGGGTATTTTGTGATCCAGTAAACTGCCAGGTCTCCGTGCTAGAACAGTGTCAGTTCAGAAATGTATTCAGAAAATAACTGAATACATTTTTGCATCTGACAAAAGGGAGGTATGATAGCTTATATAAAAGCATGTGTTGTGTTTAATACACATGCCAATGGCCAAATATAAGGCCATTGGCATTAAAAACAGATTTTTTTTTTAATTACATTTTTTTTGGCCGATCTCGGCTGTTTAAGTTTAGGGCAGTGGTGCACAAATGGGATCGTGTTGAAAATAGAAAAAAGGATGGGAAAAGTCAATTTTAAGTGAATTCAGCATTTTGCCATTATAGTCAATGGCATGCAGAATGTAAACAATACCAGTGAGCACTAGCTGTCAAGGGGCAATGGTCTGTTTAAGTGCAGTAACTAATGACCTACACACTGGGTTATGCAAATGAGGGGAGTTATACTGAGTCACAGATTTCTTCTAAGTGTCAGCTTGTACCTAACCGTGTAGGTACAGCAATAGAACAGTACAAGTCTAAGAGCTGAATGACTTCATAAGGGGGTGTGTCATGGTTTATGTAAGCTCATTGGATCTCCATGGCCCCTGTTTGCCCTTAGCTAAGCACAGCTAAGGAAGAGGATGAGATCTGCCTAAGCATTGTGTAAAAAAAAAAAAAAAAAAAAAAAGGAAATGATAGCACTGTTTACATTTGATCATTGGTTATGTGCAGCATACTTCATGGCTTAAAAAGGGAGGAACTGGGAAGGTGAAACAGCAGTAGGAAGACAATCAAGGAGAACTAGCATAGCTGGCAGGTGAAATGTATCAGAATCAGCCAATTACAAATACAGCAGCCCAGCACACAACTGTAAACTATGCAAACACCTTTTAGTCATGTTCCTATAAACTCTACACCACCAGTGTACACAGATGGGGAAATTTTACCTGACAAAACTAACAAAATGTTAGGGGCTGCTGTCACTCTCATACATCAATATGTGCAAGAGGCTGAGTGTGGTGAGGATGTGAATGCTGACGACCATCCCACAGTGAGGAGAAGGAGTAGAGTGTACAGACCCAGGGTAACCTACAAGGGGCTACATGAGCTGGAGATAGTGGAGCGCTATAGGGTAGACAGGGACATTCTACAGCAAATTGTCCAGCTGTGCCAGCCCCGCCTCACACACAGAACCAGCAGAGGGGAACTCATCCCTGTGGATACAATGATACGTGTAGGCTTAAGAATACTAGCCACAGGTACCTTCCAAAGGCCAACTGGATATAGCATGGGGATCTCACAGGCATTAGCATCCAGGGTATTCCACCAGTTCCTGGATGTCATGTCAGCATATGTCTATCTTTAATCTCAGTGGTTACAGTAATAGCTCTATCTGCATAATAGGGTCCACATTTACCTTCTCTCTCTTTAAAAAGATTCTTTAATACACTCATTAAGATCTGCTTCTTTATACCCTCTGTTAAGAAACTCCATTTTAAGGGACTCTAGTGCTGCTACCAGTAGTTCTTTATCATTATGAAGCCTCATAGTTCTATATACTTGTCCCTTAATGACATTTCGAGTGACATGTCTCGAATGCATACTGCTTCTATGCAACAGGTTGTTTTTCCTTGTAAGTTTCCTATAAATAGTTGCAACCATATGTGTTAGTTCTGCTTTCTTGACCTTAACTTTAAGAAATTCAATTTCATCACATGTAAATGTATGCGTAAACCTTAAAAAAACAGTTGATTGTTGCAAGTAATCTATAAAATCTGGCAGACAATCTGCTGTCCCTTTCCATAGCAGAAAGACAATGTCCACCAATCTAGAATACCACAAAATATGGTCAGAAAAGCCATCAACTTGTAGTAGTACAGCTCTCTCCCATTGTACTAGTACCAGGTTGGTGTAGCTGTTGGCACAAGCTGTGGCCATAGCTACGCCAACCTTCTGTGCAAAAAGTTGTTCTTCAAATAGGAACAACTTGTTCTGTAATACAAGTTCTAACAATGCAGACAATAATTCAATTTTAGCAGTAGAAAAACAACAATTGGTACACATAAACTTCCTGATATTTTCAATGTCCCATTGATTAGGAGTGACTGTAAAAAGTGATTCCATATCCATCGTCACTAGGAGATATTCAGTATCCAGGCTGGATGTAGCCACATACAACTTCTGCAAAAAGCTACTAGTGTCTTTCAAGACCATCTCACATGTATCAAGTAAGGGATGCAGGTGTTTTTCAATAAAAATTTAAAGTGGCTGAGTCATCCAACCATTCCCAGACACTATCAGGCGCATAGGTGGGAGTGTTACATTTTTGTGTACCTTGGGTAAGCCATAGATAATTGGTATGAGGGGCTGCTTGACTTCAAAATACTGAAACAGTTTCTCATCAATCATAACAAGTCAAATAAGAAAAATGATACTTTTTCTATAATCCCATTAACTGTGGGCTTGGTAATACAAGCATATGTAGTGTCATCACATAACAATTTAACCCGTTGTCTTATATACAAGTCCCTATCCAAGATCACTATTCCACCTTCTTTGTCTGATGGTCTAATTTGTATAGATTTCATGTCTCTCAATTCAGTTAAGGCAATATGCTCTTCTTTAGTCATGTTATGAAACCTGCTCTTTCTCCTACATTCAAACTCATCCCTTAACTGCTTTTCACATAACTCAACAAACGTTTCTATTCTTGCATTAGGTGGTGGAATAAATGTACTAGGTTTCTTAAAATAGTCGATGTGAGACTGTTTCAATATTTTGAAGTCAAGCAACCCCTCATACCAATTATCTATGGCTTACTCAAGGTACACAAAAACCTAAAACTCCCACCTATGCTCTCAATAGTGTCTGGGAAAGGTTGGGTGACTGAGCCACTTTCGATTTTTATTGAAAAAAGCCTGCATCCCTTACTTGATACATGTGAGAATGTCTTGAAAGACACTAGTAGATTTTTGCCGATGTTGGATGTAGCTACTTCCAACCTGGATACTGAATATCCCCTAGCAACAATGGACATGGAATCACTTTTTACAGTCATTCCTAATCAATGGGGCATTGAAAATATCAGGAAGTTTATGTGTGCTAATTGTTGTTTTTCTACTGCTAAAATTTAATTATTGTCTGCATTGTTAGAACTTGTATTAGAGAACAATGTGTTCCTATATGAAGAACAATTTTTTGCACAGAAGGTTGGCATAGCTGTGGGCACAGCTTGTGCCAACAGCTATGCCAACCTGGTACTAGTACAATTGGAGAGGGATGTACTACTACAAGCTGATGGCTTTTCTGACCATATTATGTGGTATTCTAGATTTGTGGACATTGTCTTTCTGCTATGGAAAGGTTCAGCAGACTGTCTGGTATGTTTTATAGATTACTTGCAACAGTCAACTGGTTTTTAAGGTTTACGTATACATTTTCATGTGATGAAATTGAATTTCTTGACATTAAGGTCAAGAAAGCAGAACTAACACATATGCTTGCAACTATTTATAAGAAACCTATTAGGGTTGGGAGGGTGGCCTAATGGTTAAGGTGTTTGCCTTACAAACACAAGGTGCAGGGTTTGAGTCTCACAAGAGATAATTGGCTAGGCTTAAAATGGCTCGCAAGGGCAGTTAGCCTAGTACTAACCTATGAACCTAAAAATAACCTGTTGCATAGAAGCAGAATGCATCCGAGACATGTCACTGGAAATGTCATTAAATGTCAAGTATATAGAAATATGAGGCTTCATAATGATGAAGAACTACTGGTAGCAGCACTAGAGTCCCTTAAAATGGAGTTTCTTAATAGAGGGTATAAAGAAGCAGATCTCAATGAGTGTACTAAAGAATCTTTTTAAAGAGAGAGAGAGTAAATGTGGACCCTGTTATGCAGATAGAGCTATTACTGTAACCACTGAGGTTAAAAATAGACAAGAAGTGATTAGATTTCCTCTAACATATTCCTCAGATGTACATATGTGACATTATTAAGAGGAATTGGGCTATACTTGGCACAATGGATGAAATAAAAGATGTTATAGACACAGTTGCACATTTTTCTTTTAAGAACAACTTAAACTGAAAAGACACATGCTATCATACCTCTCTCTGTAATAAGGAGAATATATCAGATAGGAAAGGGACTTTTCAGTGTAGAAATTGCACAGCATGTAAGTTTATTCATACTGGTTGCAAATATGTACATCCTGGTATGAATTTTAATTTGGAGACAATTTTTTTATGCTGATTGCAGGACATCTAATATAGTTTACTTTAGTTACTGTATTAAATGTCATGCTTTTTATGTTGGGATGTGTAATAGCTAAAAACAGAATTTTAGAACATCAAAGAGACATCAAAAATAGAAAATAAACTAATGCTCTGGCTAAGCACTCTATTAATTATGGGACGGATCATCATTTTAGATTCTTAGTGCTTGAGATCATTTCAGAGAATTTAAGAGGAGGGGACATTAGGAACTGGACTGAATCCGCTGAACAGAAGTGGATTCTATCTTTAAAAGCTGATAAAGCACCTGGTTTGAATGAGGAAGTCTCTCTTAAACTTTTTTTGAAAGCCAAACCCTTGAAACATTGACACTGGTATATAGTTCTGTGTTTTTATGTACTGGCACTTTAACTATTATATGCTTAATTGATGTGTTGATTGTTTTATTGATGTGCTATTTAAATGACTCTGGTGTTTTTTAGTATTCAGTCTGAAGAAGCAGTAGGAATATACCGTAAAAGCACTTACTATTTTACTTTTTGTTTTTATTAAAGTTTTGTGGACTTTACTTACAGCTGTGTTGGACTGGTACTTATATTGTTTTTACTTGGTCCCTTTTGAAAGTACCACTCCTTTTTCTCTCTTTGACTTATTGTGTTTTTTCAGATATACATCAAAGCACCACCCGGCGAGTGGGGTAGCATCTACATAAACCGCAAGGTCTCCCCCTCCATCAACTGCCAGGTCATGTACGATGCCCAGGGCATTATCTTGAATGTGTGTGCTGGCAGCCCTGAAAGCTATCACGACTCCCACATCTGGCATATGACACAGCTGTACCAGTCATTTGCCAGTGGAGACATCCCTTATGGCCACCTAATAGGCGATGCTGACTACACACTGGAGCCGTGGCTGTTGACACCCCTGAGAAATGCATACACCTGAACAAGAACTGCATAATGAGGCACATGCACAAACCAGAATCATAATAGAGCATGTGTTTGGGATGCTCAAGTCGCGGTTCCACTGCCTGGACATATCCGGTGGAGCCTTGCAGTATTCTATAGCTACACGTACACAAATGTTCATAGTATGTGCCATGCTACACAATATGATCCTGTGGAAACAGCTGCAGAAGGAACAGCACGGGGCAGGGCCACATAGCCCCTCACCATTGCCAAGGCCATCACAGGCTCAGAGTGACTCGGAGGAGGAACTATCTGAGCCTGCCCTTGTAGGCAGAAGGAGGCGTGTCCAGGATGCCCAGGTCTTGGCAAAAAGGCAACGCATAGCACATACACTGACACAGTAGGGACCCAGGGAATGACACCTCTCTCTTACTTGCACGTACAGTAAAAGGAATACCAAACATGACACTATCTGTGCTTTACCATGTATAGGGCGTAAACTATGTGCATCCGACATACTCAGTCCTCCAGACCATCCTCAGTACTGGCCCAGATACAAGGTAAGTCACCCTTCCTATCAATTACTGAATGGAGTAGTATGTTCTGATAGTTGTATCTATGGTATGGACATGAGCATGCAAGGGAATCAGGTGGCTGAATGGGATGGCAGCAGATAGTGGACACCTATATGGGCAGCATGAAATCCATAACAAATACTGGTGTCAACATACTAGGCAGTACTAGACAAGGTGACAAATCCCACCACAATACATTGGTGTCCCAAATAACTGTGTATGTCCATAGGATACACACATGCATGTCAGTGAGGCTCACATACCTACCACCAGCCTCAGCCAACAGGACAGGTGTAGATGACTATAAAGAAAGGCTGGGCTAAGGCCTCCAATCAATTGATGGCAGTGGTGAACAGCCCCCCTCCAGACCTACACATACAGACTACAACAGATCTGGCAGTTGTATGTTAGTTCTGAACGGTAAGAAGTCTGAAACTGAAATGTAGGTCAATAAAACATAAGATCTGTACTCTACTGATATGCCTCCAGTCTGCATGATAGGTCAGAATGGAATATGAAATGGAAGCCAACAGAGTACCTGAAATACCAGTACAGTCATAGCAAATGTTTAAAGTTGTCAGGTGTGCCCCCCCCCCCCCCCCCCACAATGCTATGTAGAAATGCAATAACATGTAAGTGTGAGGAGTAATATCAGTGGAGCATAGATTACCCGAGCTGGCCCAATCTACAAGATAGATTGTTGCATGTGTACAATATGCAGGGGTCTGTGTGTTAGGTTGTTGCATGCTCAATACTGTCTGGAAGTGGTCCGCATGTAGGCATGGAGGGTTGTGTCTTGGTGGCCTAAGGACAGTAGTGTGGTTGACAGAGCCATGTTCTGACAATTGCAGTGCCAACCACAATGCTTCTCAGTAATGCCCATGTCAGCAGTCATCCCTACTCACTGTCCAGATGTCAAAATCTGTCACCGTCTGAAAGATGGACATTCCATGAATGTTGACACATACATACACACAGTACACAGATGGAAGTAGCCTAGACAGAGTGCATAAAATGTAACTGTCAACTGCACACACCTTTGGAATTGTACATACAGGTTAGCAGCACATTAGTTGTCTGTGTAGTATGGAATACTGATGTAATCTGGCCAATCACTGGCAGACCACAAAAGGCACAGTTTTGAAGTAATAAGAGACTGCCTATGTCCCCTCAAAAGGCAGTATAAGGGGAATGTCCCAGGTATATCTGTCCATAGGACACACACATACATGTCAGTGAGGTGGCCTAATGGTTAAGGTGTTTGCCTTGCAAACACAAGGTGCAGGGTTTGAGTCTCACAAGGGATAATTGTCTAGGCTTAAAATGGCTCACAAGGGTAGTTAGCTTAGTACTAATCTATGAATTTAAACTATGAATTTAAAGTAGCTTCCATACCACACATGTACTCAGCTCAACCCACTATCAGCTACAGGTATATCACAGGTCATATCCTTGCTGTTGGGAATGAATAGAATATGACCCCACATCTGTATGGGGATACCCACAGAAAGCAGCATGCTGAAGAGGTGTCCTATGCAGGTGTGTCCCTAGCTGTAAGCAGCACCCTGCCTGCATCCAGACCAATGGATCAATATGGACAGGAAGTATTGCCATTAACACCTCGCACATTTACCCTGTCACCCTAGGGGAATCCACTGGCTTGCAGCCTGGGAATGTAGGACTGACAGAATGCACTGGCCTGCTGCAGATGGCCTCTATCACTACCAAATGGCCTACAGTCCTATGTCAAAGGCCTGTGCCTCACCCGTAGTGCCAGTGTATGGTATCCCATAGGGTCCTAACAACCTAACACAGTCAACAGAACACAAATGCAAGGCCATGTTGACAAATCCCAGTAGCATACACCCCATGTCCTACTGCATGAACTGTGGATGAATCCATAAATACTGCTGGGATGAAGGGCCAACTATAGGGAAACTTCTCCAATATCACTCGCATGATGTTAGGAAGAGGATAGAATAACAGAGGGAGGGTGTAGAAGCATGGACGTCATGGAATGTGTAAAATTTCAAACTCTGATGTGTGCCCATACTACCCCTGCCTGCAAACCCAGGAATGGGTGGATACAAACCTGCTTGTAAACCACAATGTGAAGAGGAATTGACCAGATATATGAACCCTGCCTCTGGGTAACCTGGGTGAATCGGTACAGCTGAGAGGTATGGCCACAGCAGGATATGGCCACTCTGTTAAGTCGATATATGTACAAGAAGGGGATCCTCAGCCACCATACTGCCAAGGTGCTGAACCATTTACATAGACCCATGAGCAAGTGATTGTAGATACTCCTCCAGAATGGCAGGAGTGTGCAAGAATGTGTAGACTGTGGACAACAATACTGGACTCAGCTTCATTCATCTTGTATTTCCCAGTAAATAACTGTGAGCAAATAATCTTATCTGTCAGCAGTTGATGACATAATACATCACAATGTAAAACAGTACCTATGTCTGAATATCTCTGCTAACAACAACCATGTAACACAAGCAGCACAAACAGCAATAATTACAGTGTCCCCCTATCTTTCACCCATTGTGACTACATATTGTCAACCTATCTACAGATAACCTGCAGAAACAGGTTGCTAGCTGTAGGTGTAGAACACCAAAGCCTGGACTGGAGTACAACCTTACCTGGAATGGATTCACACACTCAATACAGAAGGTCATACTGGCCATGCTCCTACACTTAATAATGAAGGCCATGTCTGACAACACAGTGGATTATACATAATCTGTCATTTGCAGATGTCTGTGCAGACACACACACCAAACTGCACACCATTTATGTTTCACACACACATTGGATAGGAATACTCACACATATTTAAGGCCAACCGACTATAATATGTCAAACATACACACACGAAGATGTGGGGAAGAGAGAGACAGACAGTGACAGACAGAATTCCATGATGAGGCTTGTCCCACCCACTACACGTCCAGTTGGCCTATATCACATGTGTTGATGTCAATCACTGTAGACATTCCTTTTGGTAGCCCTCAGCCCTATAGTGTCTGTGATGCTAGTGATAGCTGTGTAACACGATAGTACAAATAGGTATTCATGTAGCATTTGTAAACTCAGTCCTGTCAAATGTGAAGTTGTGTATGAGTGAGTGTGTGCGTGTGTGTATTTCCAGAGGAATGATTTATGTCCCATTCACACACACTCTGCACTTCTCACTGCTCATGTTAGCACTCCTGCTGATGTCAGTCACCTTGAAATAACCCTTTGGCAAAATCTCAGCCCATAAGCTCTGTGATGTGTGCAGTAACTGTGTAATACTATAATGTAGTATTCTATTTAGGTAAGAGTTCTAATCCTTGTCCTGGCAACTGTGAAAGAGTGTGTGTGTATTTGTTGACACCTCGTTTTGTGGACATTTACACTTTCTTTACCCCTCCTTTAGCACAGCTGCTGATGTCACTCACCTTCAAAGATACCTTTGGAGAGCTCTTGAACATATAAGCTTTGTGGCATGTGTGATAACTGTGGAATACCATAGTATAGCAAGCTAGTTAGGTCAGAGTTCTAATCCTGGTCCTAGCAACTGTGAAAATGTGTGTGTTTGTGTGCATCTTTTTGACACCTGATTTTGTGGAAATTCACACTTGCTACACTTCCCTTACCCCTCTATTTTATCACTGCTGCTGTCACTCACCTTCAAAGATACATTTGGACAACTCTCTAACTTTTAAGCTCCATGGCACTTGCAATGACTGTGTAATACCAAAGTGTAACAATCTAGGTTGGTAAAAGTTCTAATCCTGGCCCTGGAAACTGTGAAAATGTGTCTGTCTTTGTTAACACCTGATTTTGTGGACATTCACACTTGCCTTACCCCCTCTTTTAGCACTGCTGCTGATGTTACTCACAGTCAAAGATACCTTTGGACAGTTCTCCAACATATAAGCTCTTTGGTGCTGGTGATAGCTGCGTAATACCATATAGAAGTTCTAATCCTGGTCCTGGAAACTGTGAGAGTGTGTGTGACTTTGTTTATACCTGATTTTGTGGACATTCACACTTACTACACTTCCCTTACTCCCCTTTAGCACTACTGCTGATGTCACTCACCTTCAAAGATACCTTTGGACAGCTCTCCAACATATAAGCTCCGGGGTGCTTGCGATAACTGTGTGATACCATAGTGTAGCAAACAATTTAGGTAGATGTTCTAATCCTAGATCTGGCAACTATTAAAATGTGCATGTGAGACTGTGTGTCTTTGTGGACATTCACACTTACTACACTTCCCATACCCCTCCTTTAACACTGCTGTTTATGTCAGTCACCTTCAAAGAAACCTTTGTAGAGCTCTGCAATATGTATTCTCTGTGGTACTTGCGATAAATGCGTACCACTGTAGTAGCAATATCATAGCTAGGTAGGGTTTCAAACCTCAGTTCTGGCAAGTGTGTGTGTCATCAGTATCCTGTGTGAGTGTTTGCAGTGTGGGTTTTGCTACATTTTCATATTGAGGACCCATATGGCCCAACAGCACATTACAAGGCCACCAGTTGTCAAACACCGTAGAGGTTGTTGTAGACAATCTACAGCCATAAATGTATATATATATATATATATATATATATATATATATATATATATATAGGCAACCTTTGTAATACCCAGAGACCACTCTCCACCCATGGATCATACACAAACACACTTGGCTCTTTCTCTCTTCCTTTCTTTCTTACTCTCTGTTTCTCTCTCTCTCTCTCTCTCTCTCTCTCTCTCTCCCGCTCTCTGGTAGATGTGTAAAATGCATCTGTTTTGCATAGGCTGCAGCTTGACTTTGGTAGGTAATGCTCATGATCAGCTGATGGCCTGTGCACAAATTGGAGTCTCTCACTTGCTAATTGCATGTGGAACAGTTGTGGTATAATTCCTATAGCCAATTGCATGGAAGCACACTCCTATATCTAAGAAATGCAACTGGGTATTGGCCCTTTTCCTTCACTATGAGCAGGACTTCATGTGGGTGTCTGACAAACAGCATCACAGAGGGTAGTTGAAAATACCTCTTACAACAAACACTGTGGAGAAAGGTCAACAAACTGGCGGGGGATGTTCCAGACATGGGGGCAGAATGTAAATGTTGTTGTCTACATTTGAAGTAATGTTGGTTTAACATGGTTTGTGAGGATATGGCTGTTCTGCATGATTTAAAGGCTGGCATGACAGTGTTATGTGGTTGAGAAAACTCTCACCTGTAGGGCTATCTGCAGAATGGTCAAAGTTTGGAGTCTAAGATTTGGTGTGTTACGCACATATTTTCTGTCTTCATAAATGCAGTAGTGTAATCTGATGATTGTAGTCAGTAAATGGTAACCTCCATGTGTGTTACTGACTTCATTTCCCTCAGAAGAGATATGTCACAACAAACCCTGTTACACCAGCAATGTTCTCAGTTTATAACTGCAATATGTCATTATTGGCCCTGAGTTTTTGCCTCTGTTCCCCAAGTCTGTCACTCTTTGTTCATATGTCATGCAGTAAGAGGTAGATATGTACAGTATATCATTATGTACTGACATAATTCCTGATATCAAGCCAGTGATATATCAGACTGCCAGACATGTAATGTATAGGAGGCCTAGTATTTGAGGACAAAACCTGGACATTCTGTTGTAGTCTGCACAGTAGTGAGGTCTGTGTACGTATGGTGATTACTGATAGAGTGTCAGTATTGCGTAGCAGTGTATTGTGAATATGTTATTTGGCCTGTGTACAGACTGGGGTAGATGACAGTGTTCTTGGTCCTATTCTATCTGACATTGCATGCTGCTCCAGTTTCTGATACCCTATCTGCCTATATGTTTGTAGGGCCAGACTGAGACATGTCCCATACCATAGACAGGCATCAGACTGCACTGTGAATTGGGCCAGTATATGTAGGGTTAGTGTGTGAGTGGCAATAATGATGATGGCTTTTGTTCACATAGTCCATATACTGCACTATTACTTAGGCTTACCATTATGTGACTGTGACTGTGTTGAGTTTGTTTGTGGGTATGCACTTTCACACTGGTGTTTGTTACTCCATGCTGTTACATGCCTGTAGTGCCTGCTATATTTGCAATTACATGTGTATTCTCCCATAGGTAACCTGGGTTAGTTTTGTGGCAGTCTGCCTGTAGTGTAGACAGTGCTTGGTGACATGCCTAGCAGCTCAGTGTATTTACCCTAGTGTGATGTTATGTCCAGATATTTTTCAGATGTACTGTTGCCTGGCCACCATACATGTTCTGTATTTCTGACAAAGCAGTAGGCTACTGTGAAGATGTATGTCACTAACTAGTGGGAAGTACGTGGGCTTGGGACCTTTGCTCTTCCAGTTAATATGTGTCAGGACAGACAGGAGAGTGTGATTGCATGAACTGTGTGAGCTTATCTACTCCAGTGTTTGGGATATATCCCCATTTGCATGGCTTTAAACATCCCCTTTGTCAGGCTTGGTCCACATTTCTTGCATTAAGGAGTTCTATGTATACCACCGACTGACCAGCTTATTTCAGACCGTCCATTTTTATTGCTCATATTTCTTCTGTATTCCACAGGATCATTACTGTGATTTGTGTGGTACTTCACTATGATGATTTTATGATGTCTGTCAGTAACTGATGGCATACGTCAGTTTCAGAAGAGCCTTCCTTCACAACATGTATGTTGATACAACCCCTGTCACTGTAGCAACATTCTGCATTTATAACTGCAATACGTACATTACGTTCCCCTGCACTAAAACATTGAGAGTTATGGTGCTGAGGTATGACTCCACTACATGTCATGAGCATATGCTATTTACATATATATATATATATATATATATATATATATATATATATATACTTATATACCTATGTATATATTTATATATATTTATATATATATATAGAGAGAGAGAGAGAGAGATGTGTATATGTATATATATATCTACATATGTTTATATATATATATATCCTTTTGTGTGTAAACATGAGTGTTGTATATACCTTCTCAGATGTATCCCACCATATTAATCTGATATGTGTATATTTACATATAAGAACATGACTGATTCAACACTATTTTCAATTACAAGTACTAAACAATTGTAGTAGTCAAAGCAGTTGTTCACTGCTATTCAGTATGTGTACTGAATGATATATTTGAAAAAGCAACAAGTGTCCTCATGGCTCAGATAGCTTAGTGGTTAAGTGCCTTGACTAGTGTACAGTGTCCTGGGTTCAAAACCTGTATTGGCTTCTTATTTTACTGCTGGGCAGAACAAGGGCTGGTGGAGACAGAGTGATTAAGGTGCTTTAAAGTGGCTTTAAGTGGGTTTGAGTATGTTTGTGTGAAGCTAAGCGCTGCTAACTTATGATTAAATGAATATGCACTTACATGGTGTAGGGTTCACTTACCAGTGTGCAAATCGTACACCTGCTATGCATAGCCCAGCCCTGGTAACCAGTGATCACATTCCAGTCTGATCAAATAGCAGGGTAATGACATTTTCAATAACTGTATTTAATATCATTTACATAACATGCTTCTATGTGCTCTCTTTACAGTAGCAAGGGGTGTGAGTAAACTGTATGTGACACCTGAGTATACGTGAGTAGTACCACAATCCTTTCTCTGTGTATGTGTTTCATACTTGGGTAGTATCCCAGGTTATATGCACCCACACTTGCATGTATTGTATTATTATGTTACTACTTTTAACAGTGCTTTTCCAAGTAAGAGTAGATTCCAGATTGTAGTACCCCTACATGCAAAGCTGGACTCTGAGCACTGACTATCATGTTATTGGTGTTTGAACTGTATGTTTTTATGCATCTCCTAGTGGATATTGATTTGCTTTGTTGATAGTAACTGTAGACTACCATGTTTTTATGGACATGTCATTGAGGACTGCTGTAATGTAAGAATGGCATACCTATCAGTCTCAGATGTCTATATGTCAAAACATTCATCCTAATGCATAACCTGTTGCCTATCTACTTTCTTTCTGTCCTCTGTACAGATGTGCAGATGTCAGGTATTCATCTTGGCTGCTTACAGGCAATCTCTGATTGACTGACACTGAAATGACTGCCCAGCTGTGTTATGAATGCCACAGCTAGGAAACCCCAGTCTGTATGCACCACATGCTATGCATACCTCAACCAGACTATCACAGTCAATAGTCAATGTTTGGGTACAGGTCCCTAACCCAGACACTGGCCGTGTTATGCAATATATGTTGCATACATGTCAATTGAAGCACCTCACTGGCCCTCTTCAAGAGAAGGCCAGATGATTGGATGTTGAATATAACTGTCTCCCTAGGATCACTCAAGTGGCATCAGTTGATAGATGGCCTGCTGACACATATCAGGTGCCATGATACCAGTGTATGCACATGTCCTACTCTTCTCATCTCTCCATAGACATTAGCCTGGTACACACTTAGGAACACCTGCACCTATGGACCTCAGTACTGACAAATGTGTTTGTGTGTATTACTGGATATAACAGTATTTTTGTGTTTGTAAACTTGTACTTGGAAATACTCTGAGGGCCTTCTCATCCACTACACCCCCCACTGCTATACTTAGAAAAGGCTGCTGGTGTAATTCACATTAAATGTACCTTGTGACACTGTTTACCCTATGGGCTACCTGGAGCTTGCAGTACCAGCATAACACTGTTCTACAAATGGGTAGATAGGTGTAGGTTACCCTTTGAGTCCTGGCAAATGTAAGTATGTGTGTGTGTGTATAAGTGTGTGCAATTGTGTGTGAGTGTGTATGTTTTTAGGAGACAGCATTCCAAGGCCACATCCTCCAAATACACTAAACCAAACATTATAAGGGATGGTGATGTTGCTGACTTGGGAGAGCCATGACAAAACCCTCACCCTACTATTTCTGTGGTGTGTGCAATAAATGCATATCCCTGTAGTAGCAATAATTGGATAGACAAGGGTTTGTATTGCAGTTCTGGTAAATGTGTGATTGTGGGTATGTCAGAGCATTATCATGGGTTTCAGTGAGTACAATATCCAATGTGGGATGAGGGTGCTGAGTAAACTGTCTTTACACCATGGCATCCCCAAAGGTCCACTGTATGAGGACCACTGTGATCAACAACCATGCAGCTCATTGATGACACTCTTCAAACCAATGATGCATGTGTTGGGGGTCAAAAACTTTGCAATGCTATGGACTCACTGACAAGGTAGTCAGCACTGCTAAACCCAGGTCTGTCAAATGTATCTATGACTGTATGTGTTTGTCAATGTGTATATGACAGCATATTATACTATGTATTGTCCATTAACACCCAGTACATCCCCCATTACCATATTGTACAAGGTTGTGGAGTATGCAATTAAGGCCAAACACATTAGTAGCAATAAGTGCCTATGTAGGGGTTCTAATCTCAGTGTTGCCAAGTAAGTGTGGGTGTATGTGAAGGGATCAACTTCAGTTTTCAGGAAATATATTTCCCAGGAGATCATCTGTCTGAAAACTTACTGGCAAATGGCAACATTGCAAAGCAATCATCTTGTGGAAAATCATTCCATCAAATAAAGTACTGGATGTGTAAATGCCCTTTTTCCCACTGTACAGGTGTACAGTGATACTGGAGTTGGTATACATAGTTGGGTCTGGTTGCTCTGGGCACAGCCACCCACATGGGGGTATTGTTGTGTGTATCCTCCCACTTAGTGTGCTGTTATACTGTCCAGTTTGTGTTAAGAGGTGAAGTACTTGTTAATCACACTATGTGTGGTTCTACGCCACCCCACACTCTCCAGTGTGGGGGGCTGTGCTCCCCACATCAGCACAACTATGTATACTAACTCCAGGATTGCAGTACATTGGGGAAAAGGACATATACACAGCCAGTACGATTTCCAATGAAATTAAATTTGGCAGACTGATTATTTACTGATGTGATGTTTTGGCAATTTGGTCTTGGTGGAATTACAATTGCCAACATGAGTTCTCTGCACAATGAAGTACATCCATGTGAACAGTATTTTCTGTGTATTTCATCAACACAAAAGCCTGTGTGTGTGTGTGTGTGTGTGTGTGTGTGTGTGTGTGTGTGTGTGTGTGTGTGTGTGTGTGTGTGTGTGTGTGTGTGGGTGGGTGTGTGTTATTCACAAACATTTGGCGTGTGCCACCCAGTACACTTACCATTTTCCACTGTAGAAGAACTGCTTACATCAGCCACCATGCACTCACCTGTATACACCCCTCAGACCTATCAGTTATGTAGCAGATGCAGTCACTGTTATACAGACCTGTCACTTGTCTTCAGCTGTACCCAGGATATTGCACAGTCAATATGTTACCACAGTGCCACACCCCTTGTAGGAAAGGACAGCAGACCAACATCCTCCTGACACACAAACACCTAGAACTCAAACAGAATACATTATGGAGACCACATTCAGTTAGTGTTAATAACAGCAATAATGCAGTATGGCTGGACAGCTACACACTCTGACATGTAAGCATGAAACATTCCAGCTGACAACACTTTAAACAGCATTAAATTGCTAAACTGTCATACATACACCCTGTGCTTCAGAACTATATTAGCATGTCCCTGCATCGATGGTATGGATGACAGGGATGTGGCTGGTACAGGTATCATCTTATGCACAGGGTGTGGTGTGAGTATGCCAGAGGCCTAGGCTGAGCCATTTGGTTGGCATCATGTGTGGGTTAGGGGCTTGTTCATTAAATGGCCTGTCCAGATGTGGTGTGTGTAGGTATGAAGGTACCCTAGCTGTGATGGTGATGTATGTGTGTATGGATTCACACAGCTCTGCCATGTGGCTGCCCTATACAGGTGTATCTTGGACAGCTGTGTACCATACATGGCAGAGTGTACAGTTCACTTTGTCCAGCCACGGGTACGGGAACTGCACCTTCCAGGGGTTGCAAGGGCACCATCAGGCAGAAGCCGAGTTATGGTACTCACCTCTGATGATGCCATTTGTCTGCTGGATCTGCATCCATGTTGGGACCAGACAGGACCACGTGCAAGTGGCCTGCTGCATTGTGATGTGAACAGCACCCCCCGTAGTGCTGGTGCTGGTACTGCCACTACGGGAGCAGGAGTGAAATGTCACACATCCACGTAGACCTCCACTTACTGGTGTTGCTGACCTACGTCCATGTGGCCGAAGCCCTACTCCCACCACATGCTCTACCACAGACACCATACAGTTGAGGATTCCCACCATCTCACCCAACCATCTATCCATGATCCCTGTAAAATAACGGTGGGCATCTTCATGATCACGGATGTAGTCATATACAGCAGGAAGAGTAGCACACTGGAGCCTCAGACCATTTCTGGTGTAACGTTCCATACATGCCTGTGCCTCCATGATGGGCCAAAACATGCATCTGGTGACACCTGCTGTGGCACTTCTGCCAGGGGCATGATGGCCAGCAGCCCTCCTATGAGCACCCCTGTCTATCTGTGTATGTGGGACCCCATCAGTCATCTGGCTGTGGCTGCTGTGTACAGACACACTTGCCATAGACACCACACGTTACTGTCCCATTACACCACCCGCAAACTGTCCCTCATCTATGGCCACTGGTGATGAGGTATGTGTGGGCCTTGTGACTGTGTGCAGGGACAGGGTGGATAAAAGTGGGATGCCAAACAATGGCACAGATGCAGCCCTTGACAACCCTGCCTGTGCCTCACTCTACCTATCATCATTGTCTGTATGGACACTAAAATCAGCTTGCCTGCAGGAGGGACCCTGATGCACCTAGCCAGCTGTGAGGGGCATACCAGACATCTAAATTAAGACCTGAACTTATGCTTTACTTCTACACACACACACACACACACACACACACACACACACACACACGCACACACACACACACACACACACACACACTTACAGGTGAGGTGGCACAAAGATATTACACAGACCTTTCATTACCCGACAGTTGACATGCATGACATATGGCACTCAACAGCATGCACTGCAGACATTTGCAATCCTTGTAACCAACAATATACATCTCTGTGATGCATGAGTTGTGTTAGTAGGTGATGCCCCTTCCCCTGAAGCACACTCCACCCATGTACACATTATTGCTGTGCACCTGTACAGCACACTGGCATGTACTGTGCACCATACCTCACAAGTGTACAGACCATTGCTGAATGTGTAAATGTCTGGCAGTTATGTTTGCTCTGTGTTTGTCTGACACATAACTGGCATGATATGAGGTCTGATGTCAATAATTAATGACTGACCTTTGATTTGCAGATCTCATCATCAGTAGTGCATGTATGTGCAATAAAGTCCAGTTACACAGACAACCTTCAAAACTTCATGTGGCTATGAGGAGTGTACACACTCCTGTTGACATACCAGCCTCTTCTATGATATGCAATGGGGCCACAATACTGCATCTGATAACATTACACATACCTGATATGTGACATATGACCTGTGCAATCCAATGCAGTATCAAACAAATGTGTTAGTCGTGGAGATGCTGAATGAGATACGTACAATATTTGGGTTGCATAAGTGTGCACACCCTTAAAACAATGGTTTGTTGAAGTACCTGTTAAGTGACCTTCAGCAGTCATTATTCCTGGAAGGGGTATACTAACATGGCCCATCTTTACTCGGCATTATTTGGTCTGTCTGCCCTACAACGGTCACCCAACTCTGCCAGATTGCAAGGTCAGCTCATGTGCACAGCACATGGAGGTCACACAGTGGCTTCACTATTGCTGTAGAGTCTGGGTTATGTCTGGCACAATATATAACCTTGACTGTGTTCATATACAGCTATTCTTAGCTAGCTGTTATGTATGCTTCAGTTCTCTGTTGTGTTTGAAGCTGACACCCCTCCCCATCCTTGCCGTACTGCAGATGCCTGACAACTATAGGCCACATGAGTGTTATTTTGCAGTGTTCCAAATTCCACCCACCATGTCTACCAGCCTAGTCCCAGCTAATGAACAGCAACCCTAAAGGTGTACACTTGCACCAGTAAGCTAAAAGTTGGGGATGGTGGTCCTGAGATGGAGTGAGGTGTTGCTTGTGTACCACATATATCTTTATGAATACTGTCTGCAAATTTCAGCCTTGGTCTCAAGACAACATTACACATTTCAACACGTGCCTTTGGGAGACTTGATGCTATGCTTATGCTACTTTTTTCATTTCTCCAAGTCTTTTGGGTTTCTAATACCATGATGGGAATGGACCTCATTCCTAAGTCAAAGTATGATTAAAGTTCATGAAATTAGTATTCTTTCACTATTTCATGTTAGCTAAAAGTGCTCTTCACAGCACCCGCAATGTGCCCAGTAATGACTCCTTCTGCAATTCGTATGGTGTTACATGAATTGCTAACATATCTAAATATGCTCGTAAATTCTTTTTTATAAGACCAGTTGCTCCTACTACTACTGGAACTCTTTGGGTATCTTTCTTCCAGATGGCTCTCGTTTCTGCCTGCAGATCAAGCTATTTTATGACTTTGTGTCTCTCTGTATGCAAGACACTGTAGTCACTGGGTTTGGTGATTTCAATGATCAATGCTAGTTTTGTCTTCTTTTCTTGGACCACTATATTTGGTTTTCTAGCATCTATCTTTTGAACTGTTGGTATTGGGTGATCCTACATGATATAAACTTCATCATTTTCTATGAGTCTTTATGGCTCATGTTTCCAGTGTTGTTCATGTACTTCGATACCATAACATTTGCACAATCTCCAGTATAACATTCTGGCCACATTATTATACCTTTCAGTATACAGTCCCTCAGCCATTAGTATGTCGCAACCAGCAACAAGTTGTGTGACTGTTTCCAATTCTGTTTTACAAAACCTACATATGTCTGTTTCTCCCACATGTTCAATGGACTTTGTAAACCAGCGTGTACGTAGCCCACTATCTTAGTCTGCAATATTAACCTTTCATTTCTTGATATGAATTCACCTCTGCTTAACTATTACTGCATTCATTCTTGATCAACATAAGGCTCTTCCAGAAGTTTTCTATACTTGCAACTATATTTATGTTTTTTCCAATTTCTTGCCTTCTCATCTCGTCCTTCACCTTATATTCTTTCTTTTGTTTTTAGCATTCAGTTGCTGCCTGGTTTTTATCCACTTCTGATTTGATTTCCATTCCTGCTTAAAATCGATATGCTTCTGCTAAATTAAGCAGAGATGTCATCTTAGATTTATTCTCCTCATGTTTCAAAACTTTCACTACATGTGGATCTTGTGAGGTCACTAGATATGTGTGGACTCCCACAATTGCATATCTATACATGTAATCAATTTCAAGGAGGTCCATCCCTCCTTTGTAATGGGGAATATATAATCTTGGTATACACTGATTTTTATAAATCATTTGGTAAGTATGAAACATCCTTCTTGTTTTTAATATCCAGTCTATCCAACACTTTTTGGGACCAGTCAATCACTCCAATACTATAAGTTAGGACAGGAAGAGCAAATTGATTTATAGCTTGGATCTTGTTCCTCGATGTCAATGCTGTTTTCAGGATTAATTTAAGTCTTCTAAAGTGCTCCCTATCAGTACAGATCCCTAGATGATGTTTCATGAGGGACAAATCTTCCTTCTGATTACCTTAACCCATAGGCCACATTATGCAGAATCCTGCCGATTCTTGACACATGTACTACACAGGCAGTACTTGCTAGACATTCCTGCAACACCATCAGTGTTGATGCATGTATCTGTCCAGCCTCCATGACCTGTTTCCAACATGTTTTGTCATCTGTTTTGTATGAGCATCTGTTTATTTTCTGCATCACTGTTGTCCCATATTTAATACACCTCTAGATCACTGTCTACACTGTTTGCCATGGTATATGCAAAGGTGAGGTAAGGTTACTTTTCCCACTCCTGACTCCAACCTTTCAGATATGGGATCCATTTCATGCTTTGTAAAATGTGTGCAAGCCATGGCTGCCTCTGTTGTAAGCCACTGGGCAAATGTCATGGACATACATCTTGGACAGCAGGCCATTACTTGGTGTGACATTGTGGCCCTGTACTTGATGGCAGGTGTGTACTCAAGAAGAGTGAATGGTGTCAGTACATGACAAGCTGCCTACACAATATGTCATTTGGACTGTGTGCACACATATGCTTTCAGTGTTTTGTAAGGTTTGTATACCCCATATTTGTTGTCCTAACATGGGATTCTATATTAAACAGTCATTGATCACATGTACCATGTTAGGATCACATTACAGGTTGTAAAAGGTGTGGAATGTGTTATTGTGGTCTGCCATTGTATATTTTAGAAACATTTGCCATTGTAATAGTGGGGTATACACTGTTGTATCCACTGTATAAGGGTAATGTTTCATACATGTCCCTACTGTAGGCCTTTTGTCCCACCATTTTACTTATCTCTGTCCAGACATCTTTCACTGACAGGTTGTGAGGTGTACTGCGAGAATCTTACATACCCTGCAGATATGCCACCATGGTGACCACTGTGATGCACCACAGTTAACACCAACAAAAATGAAAATATACAGCATGCATAATGTGTAGGTGTGTTAAATGTGCACATAGCAAACAGCATGGCCTTAACATAGTCGGTATATTGGCAAACCTGAACAAAACACCATACTCACCAGCTACAGGCCGCTGCCTCAGTTGTATACAAGAGGGACCTAAATAGTTGTGGAAGAGAAGTAATGTCAGTAGGCTAGCTGTTCCCTCGCAATGGTAGCAGCCCACTGACGGTCATGGCATATGAGGTCAGTGCAACGATGCCGCACCTGCTTATAATTTCGGCTGTGCAAGCTGACATCATTTACCCTGTGGATGATGTCGTTCCACAGGGCGGTCCTTTACTGCAGATCCTGGACTCTGGGTCTGAATAATATGTTCTGCAATAGGTCTGCACCTATGTGTCCCTGTACAGCCATTATAGTAACCTATTATGTGCTTTATATATTGCTGCTGTTCACAAAGGGGGATTACTCTATTGTTGTTGGAGGCTGGGTGTACAGGTCAGGAACTGCTGATTCCATTTGGCTACAGTGGATATAAAGTGTACAATCCCTTGTTACAATGCTTGGTATTTGTGCGATTGAAACATGACCACACAAATGCTTATTTTAACACAATCCCCACCTGTAATGAGACCTATAGCCTGCTCATTCCAATTGAAAACATAATCTGTTCTGAGAAAACCTATGGGAAATAATACTCATTACAGTAAGCCAGTTGAATGTGTGTGCACACCCTTAAAATGATATGTTGTGTAAACACCTGCTGAGATGATTACAACATCCATCTGTCTTGGTTTGTACTCTTAACATCATGACACATCTCCACTTAGCAATGGTTGCTCACCTTCCTGTAAACAAATTTGTTTCTTTTTCAATAGAACTGTACAGGTTATGGGTCACATTTGAGGTGAGAAATATTTTGAAATGATGTTCTCTGGTCTCATTGGCTTATAGCACACACATTTGCCATTCAAACAGGGGTGTGTACACTTTGGATATCCAATGTATATGGGTGTTGATAAAGCTGCTAGTGGTAGGCATGGGCAGTGGCTCATGACACAGTTGTACACTTCTCTGATTACTACTTGATAATCATGCATACTGTAGTACCCATATCAGTGTCATGAGAATGCAACAATCAGGACAACATGTGTGACCCTGTACAGTCAAGAGGTCAGTGTATAGAGAACGCTGTTATATGGCCTTGTAAGCCATTTTATGGGGGAGGTGTATTAAATGTTTTTAACCTAGGCTATTAGAACATGTGAGGGATATTACTAATAAGACATATTAAGGTATATGGCTGTACATTTTCATACATTTCAACATGGTAAGACACATTAAGGTATATGGCTGTACATTTTCATACATTTCAACATGGTAAGACACATTAAGGTATATGGCTGTACATTTTCATACATTTCCACATGGGGACAGTGGTGAGTTAGAGCTTATTGTGTTGCACACAGTTCTGCTTGTTAGTGTGATAGTACATTTTGAAGTGAAGCATTGTTATGTAAAGAATCCATTTACATTGTATCTTGTGATACATTTCCCCCTAGGGGGTTAACTACAGAGTGTAATTGGAGGCTGTTGAACTAAATCTGTAATTAAGTGTTGATTGCTTCTTGTCTTCAAGGCAAGTGTGTTTTTTTTACTGTTGTGCTACTTGAAGGCTTTGGCCAAGACAGCAGAGTATCCATTGTTTTGCAGATTAGTTTGGGTTACCACCTGCCCCTCTTTGTGAGGAACATACCCTCTTTGTGGAGTTGTATTCTACTGAAGACAACTGACATATGGTAAATGTCATGAGATGGCAGGACCAAGAATGTATCATATGTTTTCTATGATAGCTGCATAAATCGGTTATTTTTTTATTTCAAACACATAATTGATGAGAGATCTCAACCTTTATTTGAGGCTGATAAGGGAGGTTTTCCAGCCTTGGGACTTCACCTTATTTCGCATCACTTTCATATATATATATATATATATATATATATATATATATATATATATATATATATATATATATATATATATATATATATATTTATATACATGTATATGTATATATGTATATTTATATACATGTATATGTATATATATATATATATATATATATATATATTTATATACATGTATATGTATATATATATATTTATATATATATATATCTATATATATATATATATATATATATATATATATATATATACACACACACACACACACACACACACACACACACACACACACACACACACACACACACACACACACATACATTTTCTCTACTGTTGAATGACTATACTGCATGATATGTTTGAATAAACATCAGACATATCTACAGTTCAGATGGCTTAGTGGTAATTTGCTGTGGCTATGATGTGCAGGGTCATGGGTTCAAGTCTTGATAGGGCTGATTATTTTGTTGCTGGGCAGAACAAGGGCTGTTGGATACAGACTGACTAAGGCACTTTTAAGTAGTTATAAGCGGGTTTGCGTGGCGGTAAGCAATGCTAACTTCTGCTTAAATATGCTTACAGACAGATCTAAAAGTGCTTAATCTGTGTAGGCATCGCTTAGCACCGTACAAACAGGCTCAGTCCTGCTTACTACTGCTTACTCCCACATACCATCCACGCTAATTTCTTTAAATGAAAAGAAAAAAGGAGTGATAGGAAAGTGGTGAAAAAGGGGGCATGAAGAGGGCAAAAGAATATTATAGATAGCTTGGGATGTGCAGGATGGGTGTAGGGAAGGTCCATAGCTGTCCATTTATTCTACAGCAACAGCTGTGCATATATATTGAATTTGGAGTTAAATATGAACACTCAACATTATATAGCTACAATTTAATATGTTCACCCTGTACATCAGACCCATATTTGTATGTCCCTGCATCGATGGTTTGGATGGCAGGGATCTGGCACAGGCTTCATCATATGCACAGAGTGCAGTGCAGGTTTGCCAGAAGCCTAGGCTGTGCCATTCGGTTGACATTATGGGTGTGAGGTTTGGGGTGTGATAATGATATGGCCTATGCATGTTTGGTGCATGTGTGTGGAGGTGACCTCTTTCCTGATTGTTACATATGTGTGTGTGTGTGTGTGTGTGTGTGTGTGTGTGTGTGTGTGTGTGTGTGTGTGTGTGTGTGTGTGTGTGTGTGTGTGTGTGTCTGCCTACACATAGTCACACCATGTGGCTGCCCTATACTGATGTTTTGGCCAGTTGTGGCCCATACATGGCAGTGTGTACAGTTCACCATCTCCAGCCATGGACATGGCAACTGGACCTGCCACAGGTCTGACTGGCACCACCAGTACCAAGGGCCGAGGCCTCCCGATGGTGACTGATGTCTGCTGGAACAGCGACCCTGTTGTGACTGGCCAGAATCACGTGCTCATGGCCTGCTATTTCATGGCATGGACAGCACACCACCCTCAGTACTGCCGGTGTCACTGCTACTTTGGGAGTGTGTTGGTTCATAGCAACGTGGACCCCCAGCTGATTGTGGTGCTGAGCTACATCAATGCGGCTGCCGCCTCTCCCCTGCCAAATGTTCAAGCACAGATATTCCACGTCTGATGAGTGCCCTGATCTCACCCAACCATGTATCCATGATCTCATTGCCCTCGTGCCTGGCTGCAATAAGGTGCTGGAGACAGCCATGAGCACCAGGGAGATGTTCTGCCATAAACCTGTGCAGTTGTCTGGTGTTAACAATTCTTATGTGCCTGCGCATACATTACAGCCTGAAACATGTGCCTGGTAACTGCCGCATTGGCACTTGCTACATGTGCTGGACAGGCATCAATCCTCCTTCGACCAACCCTGCCCATCTGCCTGTGTGTGACCTTGCCAGCAGTCTGGCTATGGCAAGTGGCTGACTGTTCGCTTGCAAAAGTTTCCACACTTGCATGTCCTGTGCCTGCACTCAACTGTCCTTCACTTGTGGCCACTGGTGATGGCGAATGTGTGGGCCATACCTCTCAACCTCTTATTGCAGAAAATCTGGACAAAGACTAAAATGGCTAAAAAGACTACTTAAATTGTGTCCCACAGACATTACACAGACCTCACATTAGGCAGAGGGTGACAGTCATGACACACACTCAGACCACAACAGACGCACTCTACGCAGGCCCTCAACATCATGCAGTGCATACCTTTCAACTTAGTTTTACTACTACTTTACACCACTGGGATGTGTGAGTGTCTTTAGTAGGTGTTGAGCCTTCACCTAGAACACACTACACCCATGTAGACCTCAGTGCTGTTCACCTGTATAACACTGTGTCAAAACCTATGGACCATAACTACAAACTGTACAGTGTTTTCAGAACTATTTCGATATGTGGGTCATACTTCCTGTCTGCTGCACATACCTTGTATGTTGGTCTGGTACATTACTGGTTTGAGCAGTGGATTGGTGACCCTACATTTAATGTCATACTGTGATTTCCAGTTGTCATAACCTGCAATACATGTATGTGAAAACAAGGGCATTTCCTCAGAAAACTTCACAAACTTACAGTGGATATAGTAAGTGTACACACCCCTCTTAACATGCAAGAGTTTTGTGACATATAACATGAGACCACATTAATATTGCCATGAGATTTACACCATTTTTGTATAACATGCAACCTGTGGACTCTGAATGAGAAACATACACATTAGGTAGGGGTGGCATATCGTACATGTTAGTATTACAATAGCTGGCTTGCAGAAGGTGCACACCCATAAACCAATACTTTGGTAAAGCACCTGTTGCTCTCATTACAGCATTCATTCCTCTTGGGGAGGTGTTTCTCAGCATGGCATATCTTGACATGGCAATGTTTGCAAACTCTTCCTTCCCAAACACCTCCAAATCTGTCCAATTGCAAGGCCATCCACTGTGCACAGCACTTGTCAGGTCATCAAACAGACTGTGGTTTTTATGTAGGTGTGGCATTCAGGCTTGTCCACAGTGGACTGTTGATTGTGTTCTTGTGAATCCATCCTTCTATTAATTTGGATGTAGGGAATGGCCCATTGTTGTGTGCAATGCTGGGATACCTCCCCATCCACAGCTATGTGATAGACACCAGATAGATCATAGCCACAAGGGACTGGTGTTTGGAAGTGTTCATAATGCAATCCAAATTGGCCACAGCCCTAGTTCAAGCTGGTGAACAGCAAAGCCAAAGCAGGATACTGCCATCACCTTGTTTCACTGTGTGGGTAGTGCTGTTCTGCTGTTGTGCAGTGCTGTTACTGTGCCAAAGTAACATGACCAAATTGTAGACAAAGAGAGTTCAACCCTGGCCTCATAAAATCTTCACACATTTCCACACATGCATTTTGAAAAACTGATGTATTGACGTCCAGACATTACCCAGAACTGGATGTTGTATGTTGTGAAGAACAGCTGCCATCATCAACAACACACCCTATACCCAAGACATGTGGAGTCCATGGAAGATTGTTTTCACATGTAGTACACACCCAGTACTTACCAGAGATGTCTGATGCTCCTTCACTGTTCCTGTATGTCTCCTGGCAGCCTCCATGGACATTTCTGGGATGATTTTCTCAATATATGTGTAGGGGTATCCAACTCTTCAAAATGTCACTGTTGCACCATCTCTTGTACACCTTTTGATAACTATCTGCACTGTGTTCCATGGCATATGCAATGCTGTGTGTATGTGTCCATAGCACTCAATCCCTTTGCAGCATGTTAGGCTGCATGTGAACCATGGCTATTGCAGTAGCAAGCAAATGTGGGTCTGTGTTGAGATAATCTTGGTATGTGAGCTGACTGTTATTTGCAGGTACTCCAGGAGTTCGTGATTGATGGCAGGGTTGCAGCCAATATGATCAACTGCTATGGTTGTGTCACAAACTGATATACCCCGGTATGAGCTTCCTCCTGTCCACAAATATGCATCTAGCTTCCTGGACTGTTACCACTCCACATACATGTTCCCCTAACAGAGTCGTATGTTTCACATTTGCATTGTACCGATTAAAGTTCACAATATAGGTTGCATGGCTTTGGTCTTGCGTATTGTGCTCACATTTTTATATCTCACAAATACCTGGCATTGTGACATGTGTGTACACCTTTATATGCACTGTATCACAGTTCTGTATACAACATGTCCCTACTATTGTCACTTTGTCCCCACATTTTGGCAATTATTATCCAGATGTCCTGCAATAACAGGTTTGTGAGTTATGCTACTGATATGTGACATCTAATGCAAATAGTCCCCTGTGATATCATGCAGTGAACCTCACCAAAGGTCATCATGCAGATACATGCAATTTGCTGACTATAACAGTTCAGTGCATGGCCACATGCATAACCTTAAAATGCCTGGGGTACTGGTAAGACACAACAGGAGGATCTCATACTTACTGGTATCAGGCTGCTGTGCCTTGTGTTGACAGGAGGTACCTAGATATTGTGAGGTAGAGGTATGGTCAGCAGCTTCACAATAGACATTGGTCCCGGAGCAATGCTACATGTCTGCACAGGTAAAGTATATGCTATGATATTACACTATTTGCTAATCTTCACCTGAAATGGGCACATCTGTGCATTACTAAACCCCACCCAGTACTCTACTTTGCAATGACATATGCAGCTAAAGACTGTTAGTACACAGTTGGAATGTAACCTCAGTACACTGATATAGACTTTTGCCTTACCTGGACACTCCTCGCCGGTTTCCTGAGGGCACCCACCTCCACAAAAGCCACAAAAGCTACATCTTGTACTGGTTGTTATCTGTGGGCCACCCAAAGGTTGGCAAGGAGCTCCTCCATTGCTGTAAGTGAGGCCTCTCTGGCTGGCAAACCACCAGTAGTGGAACGGTCCTTCACCACGGCAGCAGCCCATCGCCATGCACACAGAATCAGATCAGTTGCTCTGTGCCTGACGTGTTCGTACTTGTGGCCATGGTTCCCCAAGATGTTTACTCTCTGTGTGATGTCTTCCCAGAGGGCTGTCCTCTCCCGGTGATGTTGGTGACCCTGACTGAAGAGTATGTTGTAATGCTCCAGGATGGCCTCAGTTCTGGCTGCTGTCTCCTGGACATCATATATACATATATATATATATATATATATATATATATAAAAATATATATATATATATATATATATATATAGAGAGAGAGAGAGAGAGAGATGTGTGTGTATGTGTGTGTGTGTGTGTGTGTGTGTGTGTGTGTGTGTGTGTGTGTGTGTGTGTGTGTATACCTAGATATATATTTATATATATATATATATATATATATATATATATATATATATATATATATATATATTATACACATATATATATATATATATATATATATATATATATATATATATATATATTTATATATATGTATATATTATGTTAATATATATAATATATATTTCTATATATGTGTATATATATATTTGTTTACATATATGACTACCGATATAGCCATATATTTCTTTTTTGATATCTGCACATATATATTATTTTATGATATTTATGTACATATTCTAAATGTCTAATTTCATATTTACAGCTATATCTATCTGATGTATACACTTTTCATTTGTATCTATCACCATACACATCCATATTTGTATATTTATATATTATAAACATGACTGGTTCCACAGTATTCTATACCTGTATTGAATGATATATTAAAAAAAAAATTCGTAATACAGCTCAGATAGACTAGTGGTACATTGCTCTGACTGTGATGTACAGGGTCCAGGGTTCAAGACTGTTTAGGACTAATTATTTTGTTGCTGGCCAAAACAGTGGCTGATGGTGACAGGGTGATTAAAGCAGTTTTAAGCATTTGTAAGTGGGTTTGCATGGGTTTGCGCAGAGATAAGCACTGCTAAAACATGGTTAAACCAATTCTCGTTTTATCTGTGTAGGCTTAGCTTAGCACCATACAAACCCACTTATTTATGCTTAAAACAGGCTACTCCCACTTACCCCATGCTAATTTCTTTAAAAGAAAATAAAAAAGGGGTGATAGGAAAGTGGTGAAAAAGGGGACATGCAGAGGGAAAGACAATAGGAAAAATAGCTAGGGATGTGCAGAACGAGTGTAAGGAAGGTCCATAGTTGTCCATTTCCTCTACAGCAACAGCTGTGCATATATACTGAATTTGGAGGTATATTTGGACACTCAAACTCCTGGGAGAAGGGTGGGGACAACAATAATGTGTTGTGAAGCCAATTAGACCAGATTACATGTGTCCAGTGGACACTTTGCAAAATGGACAGCTATGTATGAGGTGAAATCTTTTTTGGGTACACATTGCCTTTTTTTTAAGGTGAGAGTGGGATGTTGGGGAAATATAGTAGGTATATTTGGGGAGGTAGGTTGGGTAGGAAGATAGACAAGACAGCAGCATACAAGGGTGGTATATGACACATGTGGGGGTAAACACTTTAGACAGGGAGGGGTGTTTGGAAATCAGAAGCCCATGAGCCACCAAATGGTAACAGTGAGACTGAGGTCTCCACCCATGGGCAGTCACCACTGCACCTTCATGGCCCCGAAGGTGGCTGTGCTGGGGGCTGTGCAGGAGAGGCAGGCTGACCCTCTAACTGTGCCACATGGCCCTCAAGCTGATGTAGCAGATCTCCCAATTCTCTGAGGAGCTCGCTACATACCAGTCCCCGGACCTTGCTTCGAGTAACAGGATCCTTTCCACACCCAGGGGGGGATGAGTCCCATCCCCTTCGGCAGTTTCAGCTGAAGGTGGAGCAGTACAAGCAGACAAGGAGGTCCCGGGGTGGGTACCCAAAGTACTGGGGTCCTGTGCCATGGCCAGATGAGGTGGGAGAGGTGGGTCCGCTGGGACTAGCCTTCCCAAACATGCTATGGTGTTGCAGTTTTAGAACATATGCAGTTAGTAATAGTCAACACAATCCAGGATTAGTTATAACAGCATGCATAGATATTCCCATTAACCCAAAACAACAGATTTGGAACAGTTGCATAGCAAGCAGAACACATGCATATATGGAACCACAGTGGCCATTACAACAGCATGCAGGTTACATTGATAGCAATAGGCCACCAATGATAGTATTTCAACATGGAACATTAATAGAAACACATTTCAATATTTGTTGAACAATTGGACACATGTCCCAAGAGTAGGTTTGGTGTAAAACATACCCATTGATTTATGTGTTTAGATTATTGTTGCAGATATGGTGGGGGGGTAGAGAGATGTCAATTAACTTGTATATCCTTGCAGTACTCACAAAGTTAATTATCATCGCTCTAATCATTGCTGTACAGGTATTACAATAACATATGGCCTTGGTTTAGGCAGTGGTATGTCTGTACACAGTATATAATTCAACCTTCTTATACATCTCTTACCTGAAAGACATGTGGGGGAATGTTTGTTAACACTACCTGACTGTTTCTACACATATTTACAATATCCTAGTTGAATTTATGCATACAGCTTACTACCACTCCCATGATTCAAACCATAGCGGTCTCTGCTAAAAATACAACAATTTGTGTTTCATCAGAGTGAGCTATTGAGAAACTGCTGTGTCTGCTTTCAGTGTTTTCTGTCTAATCTATCTTGGTTGTACAATCTGACCTTGTAATTACAACATTCTTATGCAGAAATTCCTAGACATATTTTTGATATCGCACAGTGTGGAAAAAGTGGTTAACACAACATTAATATTCAGATATCAGATCTTGGTGCATGCAACATTTCAATTCATGCAATACCAGAGCAAACACAACCAGTCCAGGATTAAGAACTTTTTTACCAGGCAGTTGCAGTTTGATTTAAATATGACCAATATGGGATTATTACTGTCATATTGTCTGGTTTATTCAGTACAAACCATACACATTTTTATACTGCCAGGTGACATTCTACTCCTTTATAATTATTTGGTATGACTACTACAAACTGCATTTTTACTCACCAGCCTCACAACGCAGTCTTTGTAACCTATTGGCATGGGCTTCCTGGTTTGCAGCCCATTCAGCTGGAGCTGTAATGAAAACAAAGAAACATTTAGGCATACCAATCCATCACATACACAGGCTGGACTTTGGTAAACAGTTATTGCTATAAATACTTGCACACTGCTGGGACATCACCCTTCTGTCTTGCTTCTTGGACCTACTCTTCCAAAAGCTCCCTCTTCCTCCATTTCAATTTGGCATAGTGGTGCTGGACCTGCTCACCAGTCTGACTGATACCAATGGCACTGGAGAGACCACAAGCAAGACTTTCCCAGACTTCTGCTTTGTATTGGGAGCCCTGGTACTGATCCTGCAGCAGTCTCACATCATGTTTTTTTACAATGAGTCCTACCATGACCTTAGACTCCTGTATGCCCCAGCTCTGTGCCCAAAAGTGAATGCCCTCTCCAACACCTGCCATACTGCCTATAGTGGGGAGCTACAACCTGTTATGAGCTGTATTCCCACCTGGGAGCTTTAAATACAGCCAATTTCCCACCCTTTGCCATGAGTGGATGGTTTTGAATATGCTGAGCTGAGCTAAGCAATGGGCAAACCTGCATAGCTAAGGTTAGCAGTGCTTAAAGAGGCAGGTTCAGCACTGTTTACCAATGGGCAAATCCACTTTGCTGGGCTACTCATTGCTTATCATTCATATTTACACTTTGCTTACACCCAGTCAGCATAGCTGTGCAATGCTTACCATTGCTTATGTTTTATTTTATTGGGCTACCACCTGTATGGGATTGATTCATCATTCATTACATATTATAAATTTGTTTACCTTCCCTGACATCCCCCAATGTGCTGTAATTACATTTATTCTTGTGTGACTATACTGTATGGGGAACTTGTGTTTATATGGGGGTTTCACTACTTTATTACACTGACACCTCACATCTGGGCCTAATACACTACTCTGGTTGAGAAATATAAGTTACTTCCTTCATAAATATACAAATAAATTAAAATTGCAATGATTACAAATACAAAATAGAAATGGCTTTGGGGAGGCTCAAACCACGAATGACTACATGCTAGATGTACACTCTAACCGCTACACTACTGCTTATGCTGGATGTCTATTGCTATTTTAACTTTTTGTGCCGTTTCAGCTGGGATAAGCATAGCTAAGCATTGGGCACACCCGAGCAGCTACTCTTAAACTTTATTGCACATGTGAAAAAAAAATTATTTGTTGCGTTGTTTACTTTGTACACTTCAGAATATCAATGCTAATGCTAAACCTGTTATTATATCAACTTTCTAGATTTGTAGAGACAATTGTCCCGTATGGCTTTGTCCATATCACTTACTCTGACAGGTTGAGAGGTGTGCGTTATATACTTCATTCCTTTCCGATAATTCATACTAAAGCTAAACATGTTATTCTATCAACTTTCTAGGTTTGTAGGGACAATTGTCCCTTATGGCTTTGTCCAGCTTTCTTACTCTGACGAGTTGGGAGGTGTAACGATTGATCTCGCTCTATTTACATTGCCATGCAGCAATTCTGGTATGCAGGGGGTGTGTGTAATGTAAGACCACTGCTCTCAGACACATCCCCTGCACTCATACACAGAACCATGTCCGTATTACAGCATGGCAGTGCACCTTCATGAATACGCATAGCGCACTGCTGTGCTGTACGGGAATGGTCCCTTCCGTGCAGGAATAAGCTATTCCTGCACGGAAGTTTGCTAAATCCCAGGGAATGAGTTTTCGAGGGTACGGTATAATGGTAAAAATGTTTCTATGTCATTGGTTTCTAAATCAAAAATTAGGTCTGCTATATCGCAACAAAAAATTCCTAACCCCTGAATCTAGACTTGCCCTGGGCCAGGCACTCCTCCTCCCCTCCCTCTTATATGCCACCCCAGTTCTTACCAATATCCAGGCCTCCACTCTAAACAAACTCCAACAGACTTACCATAAAATAGCCAGATTCATTGCTAACTCCCCATACAACTCACACCACTGCATTTCTTTAAACTCTCTTCAATGGCTTGAACTACCCCAATTTCTGCTATCTTATCTATTTCATATGCTACACTGTATTCTTTATAAACTCTCTTTCTGTCTATATCTATCTTCCTTAGTCTCCATCTACATCCTATCCCAGACCCTCCATACTTCTAACCAACAATTACTTGATATCTACCACCCAAAAAGGCCAGTAGGCAAACTACTCTACAAACACTCCCTTGCCCATGCTTGGAACAAACTTCCCCTTGAATTACGTTCAGTCTCTTACACCTCACACTTTAAAAATTAACTAAAAGCTTATTTTCTCAATTCCAGAACCTGCCCTTGCCATGTCCCTACCTAGTCTTCCTTCCCTTTATGTACCCACAAAAGGACCATACTTAGTACCTCATTACACCTCTCTCTCCAATGTGTCTACTATGCATTTGCATAATTTTATACAAACAAATTTTTTATTGTTGACCTATTGAACTATATCAATGTAAAATTGTTACTTAGCTTCTTTTTAATCCAACTTTAACTTTCTGCATGCAACCCAACATATGTGAATCTTTCTGCTATAACTGCTATTATATCAATATTGTTTAAAATTGTACTTGTTTAAAATGCACTACTGGAGCTTTTCTCCTCAGGTCTCCACTGAAAATGGGCCACAAGCCCAGTTGGCCAAACCCAGTTAACAAATGTCAATAAATAAATAAATAATAAATTAATAAATTGTCCAAACTTACATACCTTCATCAATCTTGAGACATAGCATAGGATTAGCAATAGGTGTATGAAGATTCTGTAATGATGGGGTGTTTTGAGTTCCCATATTCAATTGTGGCTGATAATCCAAATCAAAATTGCTGGAGTCTTCTCCTTTGGCCATGTAGTTTGTGAAGCCAATATAAAATAAGTAAAGAAAACCAAGAGCAAGCCACTAAAGGTGAAAACTGTAACACCACAGTACAAGAAAGAAGAAAACACAGTTTCCCCAACACAGCACTGAGCATAAAAACTTTAAAACTTTAATAGCTTCAGAAAATAAAATCAAGAGATAAGCACTCATGGACAACATCTATGCCCTTTTTCAGCTCTACAACCAACATAATTCTATTGGCTATTTATGTGGAAAGTCAATCAATCAGCTGTAGGATTTTAGATAACGCGGTCTCTGGGCCAGTTTCAATGGGATACAGGTGTCTAAAGCAGGAGGTGTGTCTGCTTGTAGGTCACCGATCCACATAATTTCTATCTGCTCCATAAGGAAGTTCGAGTCTCCTCCATTTAGGCTTTCTTTAATAATTTGTAAAACCATAAAAGTGAATAAGTCGGACATATTGGCTGTAATATGTTTAAATAGAAGATGTATATCACTTATATGCTTCGAAATCCTTTCTTTTAGCTCGTAACAAGCAATGTAAACCACATTTTTACTTTTACAATCGGCATAAGCCTTTAAGTAATACATTTTCTCTGTTCTCGATGTATAAGGCAATGTTGTTTGGAAATAAACTTGCAACAACTGCAGGTTTTACATGGGTATGTGCCCTGCCTGTTAGAAACAATATGATTATTATTAAATTGACAATGGCAAAATATCTGTTTAATGTTTCTATTAGTTCTGAATGAAAAAGATGTTTTTTCTCCAACAACACATCTCACAGATTCATCACTCATCAAGATTTTACAATTGTTTTTTATGAATTCACACACTGAATCAAAGTCACTGGAGTATGTTAAAGTCACTCTGGTCTTTCTTTTCTTCTCAGTGTTGTTCATATCATCTTCTGTTACAGATCTCACTGAATAAAAGGGCTTCCCAGCTGTAGAAATTAAACTTTTAGTTTCATAGGAATATTTATTTATTTCCTTCTCATTATAGCCTCTCTGCTTGAGGCCATATAATAAGCATTCATTTGCTGCTAGGAAATCATCTTCATTGGTGTGAAACTGTGAATTTCTTAATATTTGCCCTTTCGTTATATTCTTATAGGCGTGACCTGGATGCATACTAAGTCAATGGAGCAGCTGTTCTTTATACATTCCTTTTGATGTATGGTGGTTTGAGTCCCCTCAAACGGGTCCAAGTATAGAAGCATATCCAAAAAGCTAATACTCTCTTTAGAATAGTGCATCCTAAATTTTAGGAAACCAGTGTTCCTTCTAAATATTTGAGAACATTCTGCAAATTATTTACTGAGCCATTCCATAAAGTAAACAATCATCCACAAACCTCTAGTAATAAACAATATGAGTAAAGAAAATATTGTTCTGCAATACATAACATGACTCCCATTCAACCAACACTAAATTTGCATAACAATTAGCTGTTTGTGGACATGGCATCCCCGAATTTTGACAATACATCTTCTTGCCATATATAAAGACAATTTTTCAGGACCATTTCCAATAAACAACAATTCAAATTGATCTTGCCCACATGGTGGCCCTGTGTAATATTCAAGGACATGGAAGTTGTCCAAAATCACTGATCTCTTGTTTTATTATTTTCTGAAGCTATTAAAGTTTTAACGTTTTTATGCTCAGTACAGTGTTGGTGAAACTTCTTTTTTTGTACTGTGGTGTTATAGTTTTCACCTTTAGTGGTGTTCATTATATATATATATATATATATATATATATATATATATATATATATATATATATTGTTGTATCTTTTGGCTTTTCCCGGTTAGGGGTCACCAGAGTGGAACTCCGGTCCACTGATGATTGGCAGTAGATTTTTACATACCGAGTTGCCAGCTCTGATGCACAACCTTCAATGAAGGAATGCCCATTCACGCATGTCTCAACACAGAAGACGCTTTAGCTGAGAATCGAACAGGACAACGTCATACTGTGAGGTGACAATGTTACTGCAGCACCACCACCGCAGTCTATATATATATATATATATATATCTATATATATATATATATATATATATATATATATATATATATATATATATATATGAATCTACACTCATATCCCAAATTACCAAAGTCCTGAATGGCACAATAGTGAGAACATAATGTCAAAAGTTGGCTTTACTGAAAGTTTAAAAGTTCAATTTTCAGAATGCCTAAATGATGTTAATAGTTAAGCAGTGTGTTGGTAATTTGTACACTATCCCTTTAAGGTTTGTAGTTTGTAAAACAAAACAGTATGGTGGACATTAGCTTTAGAGGCAGTGAAACATTGGCTGGGTACAGAATAGCAGAGCATATGAAAACAAAATGCAAGTTGTTTTTATTGTAGGGTAATTTTCATCTATGGAACGGAGTGTGTATCTGAAAACAAATCTGTGTTGTAAGTGCAAACAGGAAAGAGCAGTTAAAGGTACAGGTACTTCTGTATATTCAGTAATTGTTAAAAGTGTTACAGACATCCAATGTTTTTGTTTACATAGCAGATTTTGTTGCTAGGAAATCATCTTCATTGGTGTGTAACTGTGAATTCCTTAACGCTTACCCTTTCATTACATTCTTATAGATGTTACCTGGATGCACACTGCATCAGTGTCGTTCTACCTGTATGGTGGTTCAACAGGGTCCATGTGTAGAACCACATCCAAAAAGCTAATACTCTCTTTAGAATACTGCATTGTAAATTTTAGGAAACCAGTGGTTCCTTCTAAATATTTGAGAAAATTCTACAAATGATTTACTCAGCAATTCCATAAAATAAAAAGATCATCCACAAACCTCTTCTGGTAAACAATATGGGTAGAGAAAATGTTGTTCTTCAATACATAACATGACTCCCATTCACATATTAAATTTGCATAACTGTTAGTGCAGGGAGTGCCCATGGCAACACCCTACTTTTGCCAATACATCCTGTTGTCATATATAAGGATGTTATTTTTCAAGACCATTTCCAATAAAGAACAAATCAAGTTGCTCTTGTCCACGTGGTGGCCCTGTGTAGTATTCAACATTTTTTTATTATAACTGAAAATAATTACAATGTAACTAACAAATAAGAAATAATGTCCAAAATGTGGCAAGTAGATGTATATAATGTACTTAAAAATGTTCAAGTGTCTTTCAATACTATAGATGTATTTGTTAGAACTTGTTGCAGCTGTTTATCAATAAATAAATATAGGGGTTCCATTAGCCAGCCCTCACCAGCAACAATAAGTGGCAATGGGAGATCCAATAAATTTTTGTGCACCTTAGGCAATCCTTTGGTAATGGGAATACGTGGATGTGTTACAATAAAAAATTGAAACAAAGATTCATTAATCTTGTGACTCATCAACAATTCATATAAAGTATTATTAACATTGTTTATCATTTGTTTAATTTGCAGCATATGGATTGGGGTATAAGTTGTAACATCATTAAGCATGTCAATCAACTTAAGGTGATAATCTGATTGGTTCATTACTACAAATGCACCTCCCTTGTCAGATGTAGATATCAAGATGTCAGAGTTATATTGCAACTCATGAAGTGCCAGATTCTCAGAACATGTCAGGTTATGGTAATGTCTGTGCTTCTTGTGCAGAGTCTCAGTTATTCTCCGTTATCTCATGTTGGCAAAGTTTGAGAAAAGTATAAAGCAAAGGGCTGCTCTCAGGTACAAAAGTAGTCATTTTTTAAAAAAACTTTATTACTGATATCAGATTTCCCCTCATAAATACATTGTAACATAACATTTCTACAAAACATCTTTAAGCTCACTAATACATCACTGATGTGGGAAGGGGTAGCAGGAATAAAAGTTATACCTTTATTTAGTAGACTGAGTTGTGCATCTGTTAATGTGAAATCACTTAAGTTAATGACCAAATTCACATTATCGATGTTTAATTTTCTAGTGAAAATTTCCTTCTTTTCCTCCCCCAACTCGAGGAGCATTGGTGAACATATGTTATGGAAGACTTCACTGGTAAAGACAGAGTGGAAAAAATTGTGAGATTTTATTATTTTCTTTTGGTCAAGCTCCCAAAGATAAATCATTTTGTGTAGCAGGTTCTCTAGAGGAGTTACTTTGTGCAGTTGAATCAATACTGTTTTCTGTAAAAGGCCCAGTGCTTTAATGGTATGTTGTTTAACATCCTGGGAGTTACTTAAACTTGTTGTAGTGTTGGTGGTTGCAACATGATTACTATCATTATTGGTTGTTCCTACTTCCTTGGGCCAATTAAAAATATGTCCCTTCTTAAAGTCAGGTAAATCCCTCATAAGTTTCTTAGTTTTGTCACGCTCCACACGTGTGTCCAGTACAGAAATATTTAAATAAAGTTCATCTAATTTGTTAACAAAAACAACATCCTCAAAATTAGTTTTAAGCTTCTACTGCTGTGTCTCAATCTAAGAAACCAAGTCTCTTTCAAATGGTGTAAAATATTCACTAAGTAATTTTAAATAACTGAAGCTCATTTCAGTATTTAACATCTGCCATCTTTTTAACAATTTTGGGTGGGCATTTCCAAAAGTCGGTATAACCAAAACATATAAACTTCTTGGTATTACTTTATGGTGGAGGCAGGCCTCCAAATGGAGACATTGCCATTGTAACTTTTTTAATTTAAATAATGAGTTTTCAATGACACTGTACAATGGTAAAATAGTTTCTATGTCATTGATTTCTAAATTGTCCAAACCTTGCATAACTTCATCCATCTTGACACATAGCAAAGGATTAACCATAGGTGTATGAAGATTCCATAATGATGGGGTGTTTTGAGTCCTCTTATTCAGTTGTGGACGATTGTCCAATTCAAAATTGCTGGAGTCTTCTCCTTTGGCCATGTGGGGTAGTTTGTGAAGCCAATATAAAATAAGTAAAGAAAACTACAAGCAAGCCACTAAAGGTGAAAACTGTAACACCACAGTATAAAAAAAGAAGAAAATACAGTTTCTCCAACACAGCACTGAGTATAAAAACTTTAATAGCTTCAGAAAATAAAAACAAGAAATAAGCACTTTTGGACAACTTCTATGTCCTTCTTCAACTCTACAACCACCATAATTATATTGGCTATGTCAGAACTCAATCAATCAGCTGTAGGATTTGAGATGGCACCCTCTCAGGGCTGGTTTCAATGGGATACAGGTGTTTAAAGCAGGAGGTTTGTCTGCTTGTAGGTCACCAATCTACATAATTTCTACCTGCTTCATAAGTAAGGTCAAGTCTCCTCCATTCAAGCTTTCTTTAATAATTTGTAAAACCATAAAAGTGAATAAGTCGGATGTATTGGCTGTAATATATTTAAATAGAAGACTCTTAATGTCCTTAACACGTATATAACTTATATGCTTCAAAATCCTTTGTTTGAGCTGGCAACTAGTGATGTAAACCACATTTTTACTTTTACAATCAGCATAAGCCTTTAAGTAATACATTCTGCCTGATCTCGGATGAATAGGGCAAAGTTGTTTGGAAATAAACTTGCAATAACTGCAGATTTTACATGGGTATGTGGCCTGCCTGTTGGAAACCATATGATTATTATTAAATTGACAATGGCACAATATCTGTTTAATGTTTCTATTAGTTCTGAATGAAAAAGATATTTTTTCCTCCACAATACGTCTCACAGATTCATCACTCATCAAGATTTTCCAATGTTTCTTTATGACTTCGCACACTGAATCAGTGTCACTGGCATATGTTAAAGTTACTCTGGTCTTTCTATTCTTCTCAGTGTTGCTCATATCATCCTCTGTTACAGATCTCACTGAAAAAGGGCTTCCCAACTGTAAAACATAAACTTTTAGTTTCATAGGAATATGTATTTATTTCCTTCTCATTATAGCCTCTCTGCTTGATGCCATATAATAAGCATTCATTTGCTGCTAGGCAATCTTCATTGGTATGTAACCATGAATTCCTTAATATTTGCCCTTTCATTATATTCTTATAGGTAAGACCTGGATGCATACTAAGTGAATGCAATATGCTGTTCTTTATACTTTCCTTTTTATGTATGGTGGTTCAAATCCCCTTAACAGGGTCCAAGTGTAGAAGCACATCCAAAAAGCTAATAATCTCTTTAAAATACCGCATTGCAAATTTTAGGAAACCAGTGTTCCTTCTAAATATTTGAGAAAATTCTGCAAATTATTTACTGAGCCATTCCATAAAGTAAAACGATCATCCACTAACCTCTAGCAATAAACAATATGAGTAAAGAAAATATTGTTTTTCAATACATAACATGATCCCCTTTCAAGTAATACTAAGTTCGCGTACCCATTAGCTCAGTTTGTGGCCATGGCAATCCCTCACTTTTGGCAATACATCTTGTTCTCATATATAAAGACATTCCCCGGGATTCAAGAAGCTCAGCGCAAGGATGGTTTTAGCCTTGCACTGAGCATCCTCACTACAGATGGTGCAGCAGCGTCATATGAATATGAATGAGGGCATGCCACCACACCCTCGACGTGCACAGGAAATGTGTGCAAGTGCAGGGAGCATGTACAAGTGCTCTACAGAGGCGTAAACATGCCCCGACAGTTGCAAAGCCTACTAGGCCTACTAGTAGAGCCTGCCTCTAATAGTAAGTCAGTAATTCAGTGTCCGTGGATACCGAAATGTATGCTAAGCATACAAGAGTGTCCATGGACAGTGAAATAAAATTGAAGTAGTAAACACACAAGCACATAGTGGAATGTTGAACCCTGTCCCTAGTACTTTCACAATTAGATTCCGCATGTCCCTATTATACTTTGAATTGCTGCAATATCGAAGGTGTAAGCAAAGCGCAGTGTGTTTGCACGTCGCTGCCTTCCGCGGAGCGTAGCTTACACATCAAATTCATTCAAATAGAGGAAAACATGTAGAATCAACATAAATGTCAATAGTGTAGTGTTTAGATCATCTGCCTAATGAACATGCATTCACGGTTTGAGCCCAACAATAGCAAATATCATTTTCCATGTGGAATGAATGTTGTTTTGCTGTAAAACTGACATAAGAGTATCGCGTGAGATATTTAACTTAAATATCATTAAAGCAAAGTGGCACTGTCATAATAAATAAGGCATTAGTAAGCAGGTGTAAGCACAAATAAGCAGCAGTAAACACATATAAGTACCAGTAAGCAAGTCTGAGTGTGCTTGCGCGGGTCTAAGCAGTGCCCAGCATAGGAAATGTATATAAGTATGTACAGATATATATATATATATATATATATATATATATATATATATATATATATATATATATATATATGCATATATATGTATATATATATCTATGAAGAAAGAACAATGTAACAATAAAGCATACAAAAGGAATGAGAAGGGAATCAACAGCAACCCCAGTATTATATGGCGCTGTCAGCGTATGTCATAACAAGCTGGGCAGGAGTGAGCAAAGCACTGCTACTCACACCGCAGGCAGGATATTACGAGTGGGAGTAACATTGTTGATCTGCTAAGTCTACTTTACACACAGAGGGTAGTCCCTGGTGGGACTACCCAAAAATCGATAGGCTGTTTGGCCATTCGACCATTACACAAGCAAGGGCAGGTATGTTCAAAGACTAAATGGTGGGAGAGTCTGAGAATACATGGGTTGGGACAACATACGTGTAGGGCCTCTAACGCTCAGGACAGGGCAATGTGTGGAGGTGTGTCATGGCTGTGAATGGATGATATGCGTGTATGTTGAACTTGGGTGGGGTGGAGGAACTATGGGTATGGAATTATGGAGCCAGGCGTGCCAGGGTTGGATGGACTGGCTCTAATTGGACTGCCCCATGAAGGTCAGCGAGTTTGTTGTAAGTATATATATGCATACACACATGCAGACATCATTATGTAGAAGTACATTCTCTGTAACACATTCATTCCATTTGCAGACATAAATAACATGAATGTGCCCTTACAAACCTCGACAGTAGATAGAATAATAGGTTGTGCATAAGAGAGAAGGGAAGAAACTGCTAAAACACCGAAGTGTGTACAATGTCCGAAGTCAGTGCTGTGCTGAAAAAAATCAAATGTGAGGACTTTCCCACACATGGAATCATTCCTGTGATCTTTCTGCTACGGCAATGCCAATTACTAAACCAGACTATTTGTAAAAGAAATACGCCGAACATAGGCTCTCATGTGTAACGTGTGTGTTACCACATAGTCATACTTACTAATTCATTGTAGTGTCATGTTAACGGGAGTAAGGATGTAATGAAATATAGAGTCTAATCTTGACATAAACAGATGTGTGTCCCATATGGGACAACCCAAAAATTGTGAATAGTGTCCTTTTGGTCGCTTATGTCACCAATGTTTGTGGACTAAAAGTTTGGAAGTTCTGAGGATATGTGGAGTGAGTCAACCGATGGGATGGGCCTATAGGATTAGGGAGTGGACAATGTGTAATGGTGTGGATACACCAAGAATCCAACTGGAGAATGGATGACTGCAATGTTAGGGAGACATTGGGGTGTGTGTTTGGGGAACTGGGAGCCATGGGTATATGTGTATACATGCAAATGAAGCAGCACAGCAATAATGTATTGATTAGAGTAACTGTCTAACGAACAGACATTCCCGTACCGAATCCCAGTGCATCACATACCATTTACCATCGGTAATCTGTACATGAACATATTGCAACATCTGTCCGCTGTATAACCTGCAAAATAATAATTAAAAGTTAACTGGACCGAAGTGTCAGTGTCATAATGACTAAGGCACTAGTAAGCAGGTTTAAGTATATATAAACACCAGTAAGTGTGTGTAAGTGTGTTCGCGTGGGGTATGCATTGCTATATATATATATATATATATATATATATATATATATATATATATATATATATACATATATATATATATATATATATATATATATATATATGTATATGTGTGTGTGTGTGTGTGTGTGTTTATACAGCTATGATAGGAAACAGCACACAAGAATGACATATGTTCACAAGCTATGCCAATGGAAGTGAGGGGCCCAAGCAAGAAACATGAAACACGTAGCATGACCTTCCACCCCCCCCCAGCCGGACATGGGAAACATACACATAAACCTGCAAACAATGTAAATAGTTCACAGCTCCCCTGACCACAGGCAGGATACAACCGAGGGGTATACAGTGCACCCATGAAATCTAATCTTGGAACACAGACAGGTGCGTCCCTTGCGGGACACCCCAAAAATTGCCAAGACCAAAAGAAGGTGATACACCGACCATTCTGGCTGGGATGTATACATACCCGGACTACAAGGGTGGGAAAGCCTGATGACCCATGGGTCGAGAAAATTGTATGACATGGGTCCCGTGAAGTGGAGAGTGGGCAGTGTGCAGTGATGTGTTCAGAACCGACCATGACCCAGAGTAAGGATGAGTGCTGTAGAGGAAGTGCGGGTGGGGGAACTATGGGTAGCTACTTATGGGTCTAGATGTGCAGGTGTTGGCTGATGTGAGCCTATATGGACAGCCCCAGGGATGTAAGCAAATGTGTTCATTGGGTAGAGGCATCACCCAATGAGCAGCCACACCCACTACGAGCCCCACTGCAGCAAAGTGTAATGTATATGGCAAGAAAAGGAATAACCAGATGTAGATGCATATATGCAGAGGTATGTGTGTGTATATCTACCCATATTGACATAGATATAAGCCTCTCCCTCTCTGTAGTACAAATGTATACATACAGAGACAGAATACATCTACATACCCACATATAGATAAATACATATGCAGACACCCATAGACCCATATGTTGTTGGAGATATATATATATATATATATATATATATATATATATATATATATATATATATAGACAGCAATATATAAATATATACATGTATACATACATACACAGATATATCTGTATATATTAATGTATATATATATATATATATATATATATATATATATATATATATATATATATATATATATATATATATATATATATATATATATATATATATATATATATATATATATATATATATATATATATATATATATATATATATATATATATATATATATATATATATATATATATATATATATATATATATATATATATATATATATATATATATATATATATATATATATATATATACATACACACACACACATATATGTAACTGTAAATATACACATATATATAGCTAGGATATGATACAGCAGTTACGAATTACATATGTTTACAGGCCATGCATATGGGGGTGAGGGGTCCAATAAACAAATGTGTAACACGTAGCAGCAACCCCCCCACCCCCCAGTTAGGCTGCTGAAACCTACAGACACACATTATAAATAAACACACCACTGCTTCCCAGACCACTGACAGGATACTACGAGTGGGAGAGATCTGCCAGGTCTAATCTTGAAACATAGACATCGATGTCCCTTATGGGACACCCAAAAATTAATGATCATCGGAGTCAGTCCCAGTAATGATTCATCAAACCAGGCTGTAGACGTACATGGATCAGTAGATTGTGCAAGCCTGATAACCCATGCGTCGACACAACCTATTACATGTGTCCTGACATGCGGAGAGTGGGTAGTGTGTAGTGGTGTGTTTATACCCAACCTGAACCTACAGTAAGGATGAGTGCTGTAGAGGAGGGTCAGATGGGGCAACTATGGGTATGCTATTATGGGCCTAGGCGTGCAGGTGTTTGCTGGCGCAGTCATATTAGGACTGCCCTGGGGATGTAAGTAATATTCCGAAATGGGCATAGCTGACGCCCATACCTCCAACCCCTAAGAGCAAATCCACCGGACAGGACATAAACTTTTGGGGGAACAAATAGGGACCATACCTATGAACTGTCCCCAATTTCCAGGGATGTCCCTGATTTTGACTCAAATTCTAACTCTGTCCCACTTAATCACTCCTAAAACTAGTGACTTTTGGAGGAAAGGTGGTGAATTACACGTAATGAATAATGACAACAATTAAGAGTTATAAACGTCATTTACCTCAGAAAATGTGCATGAATTCATATGTTCTGAGTTTGTCAGTGTGTCAGGTTAATAGCACTAATAATGTAAATGTGTCCCTGATGTTGTTATGACGTGTCCCTGATTCAGTGTGTATTTTTCCGCAATCGTATGAGAGGTCTGATAGGGACAGAAAGCACATATTCCACTGACAACCTTAGAAAGATGATAGAATATTAGGTATGCAGTAGCATGACTCGGCTGAAGGATGTGGGTTCCAAAACTCAATTACTTGTTTATATTGAAGGGTGTCAGTTCCCATGTATTAACCAGACAGGTGCAGATTATAAGAGGAACACACCAATAATAAGAATTAAACTCTGGACAGGCTATGGATTCCGTACAGTCGAACGGCATGCTTTCGCCTAATGGGCAGCCATTCCCAATACTGTAAACATGTAATCCGATGTAACAGGCATCACAAGTTAATATTGTAGTCCTCACTCCCACCCAGGGGTGAAAGTGTCAGATGCAAACACCAAATTCAGTGCATTTCAAGTGCGGGAGCAAGCGGGTGTAAGCCTGTTTGGCCGCCAGTATGCGTGTATTACACTGGTGGAGCAATGTAGAGGCTAACTGAGTGTAAGAAACTGTAACCAGAGGTTAGCATTGCTTAGCTCCATGCAAACCCATGCACACCTGCTCACAACTGCTTTAATGTGCCTTAATCACTCTGTATCCAATGGCCTGGTTCTGTCCAGCAACAAAATAAACAGCCTCTGTAAGGCACAAAACCAGGACCCTGCACATACAGCTATTGTGATTTACCACTAAGCCTTGGCAGATATACAAACATCAGATCTTATCACAAACATATCATCCAGCGCAGTCATTCAACAGTATAGGAAATGTATTCCATCGTGTAGATGTACGTGTGTGTGCTTATGTCCGATATAGATACATACATATATATATAGATATATCAAGAACATCCCATGTGACAACAAAGCATTACAAAGGAATGAAAAGGGAAACACCAGCAACACCTGTGTTATGTAGTGGTGTTGCCCTATGTAATATCATGACTCCCTCAGACAGACATGTGTCATTAATACATGCAAACATTTGTACATTGGCCAAATGCATCACTCTGTGCATTTTATTTACATTAACACAACAGCTCTTGTCCAATCATTATGTGAGAACAGTACTCTTGCAAAGTGCTGTGTGTGACATCATCATCATGAAAAAGGTAAATGGGGTAACCACAGATGGACCTGTAGTGTTGTGTGTAGAATGGGGTTGTCTGCATCATGTGAACCTGGAACCTTTAGGAGTCATGTGCATACCAGGATCATGTGCCTGAGAGACAGGAGTGAGGACAACTGGAGTATGTTGTGATGCATATTAAAAGGGCTACATGTGTCCAGTGGACACATGTGTGAAATGGACAGCTATGTATGGGGCAAATGTTGTTCTAGGAACCGATTGGCCTTTTGTTTCCATAGGGTGAGAGTGGGATGTGGGGGAAGGAGAGTAGGTATGCTCGTGGAGGATAGGTTGGGTAGGATGACAGACAAGACAGCATACAGGGTCGGTATATGACTCATGTGTGGGGATACACCTTGGATGGGGAGGGGTGTTTGGCAGGCTCAAGTCCATGAGCTCCCAGATGGAAACAGTGAGACGGAGGTCCCCAGCCATGGGCAGCCACCACTGCACCAAAACAGCCGCAAAGGTGCAGTGCCGGGGCTGTCTAGGGGGGGCAGGCTCACCTTGTAAATGTGACACTCTGCCCTCGAGCTGGCGTATCTGACCCCAAAACCCCTTATTGAGTCCCCTACGCACCACGTCCAGGACTGTATGACAGTGGACATGTTCCTTTCTGGACCTGCTCCCAGGGGGAACAAGCCCCATCCTCAGTGGTGGTTCCACCAGAAGGTGGTGCAGAGCCAACAGAGGTGGAGGTCAAAGCCTGGGCCCCAGATGTGCTGGTGTCCAGTGCCATGGCCAGCTGAAGTGGGACAGGAGGTTCTGCCGGGACCTCCAAACCCATACAGCCTATGGTGTTGCAGTTTAAACACAGCTATGGCTTAGTAATAGTCAACAGCATTCAGGATTACTTATAACAGCATGCATAGATATGACCATCAACCCAACACAACAGATGGTATACATTTGCAGAGGGAGCACAACACATGCATATATACTGCATGATATCTGTACAAAGTGTTGACTTGTCACTGCAGCTATGAACAGTGGCCCATTATTGGCATGTCACTGAGAACTCCAGACAGTGTCTGTCATACCACTATTTAATGTGACATATGTCCAATCAGGGATGCGATGGCAGTAACTCATCACTATCACCATGTACTGACTGCAATCCTCACACTATGCTCCTGCAGTTCACAGATGTGTGTTCAGTGAGTAACACAGGAAACAAATGGTTCCACACACTGACCAGTCCACAGATGGCCCTACAGATGGAGGTCCCTCACAAACAAAGCACTGTCTTGTCAGTTTTAAAACATGCAGAATAGCCATTACCACACATAACTTGTTAAATTGACAGTAGTCTCAATGAAACATAGCTGCACTTACATGCTGTAGTCATGTCTGGCACATCACCCACCTGTCTTTAGGCTATTCCCCACTGTGTATGTTGTTTGAGAAACATCCAGATATCATCTGTGATGCCATTTACCAAACACCAGATCCAGATACCACTCACAGCGACTGTCATGGGCAAACACCAACATTATGTTCCTAGATATTGTACTGTGTTTCCATGCGATTGGCTATGGGAACATCATCACAGCTGTTCCACATGCAATCAGCTAGAGGAGGACTGCAATAGGTGCAGAGGCCATCACCTTATCTTGACCATCACTTACAAAACACAAGCTGCTGCTGAGCACATCCTCCAGAGAGTGTGTGGGATGGACAGACAGAGGCAAAGTACATCAGAGAAGGGCTTGGAGACTAAAACCTAAGCATCATCTGTCATACACCTACCAGTACAGGGGTTCAAACCCCTGACTGACAAGTTATTACTATTAGAAGTGCATGCTGTTACTCCATGTGCCACAAAGCTGACATGTTGGCGTGCTGTAAGAACATATATGTGTGCTGGTGAGCGACATCTGCAACAGAGATATAGTAGACATACATTAGGTGTAGCACACATGGCTGTCCACATGAATGGATGTCATTGTCAACAAAACCACCCTCTCTAATGGACTCACATTGATACACTTTGCCAGGCCCACAAATATACTTCCTAACTACTTAGTTTGCCACACTGCAGTAATGCACAGGTACTACATGCACCACAGGGGATATCCCGAGGTTCTATGGGCTAGGGCATGTGAAAATGTCTGACAGCAGTCGGTATGCCAATGGGAGTTATACTGGGTGTGACTGTGGTTGGGAGCATCATACCTCACATGCAGACACAAGGTGCCAGTACTGACATGCATGTGTGCATTACTTCATGGGTGTGTAGTGGTTGGCTGTGCAAGATGGCTGTACAAGGCTGGATGAGGGGTAATCCTTGGCATCACATCACCCGACAATGATGTGCAGTGTGGTACAGGGGTGTAGTGTCTGCAATGTCCCACACAGATGGTTATTGTATGAGCTGTTCTGACATCCTGGTTACCATTGTGTATGGCCATAGCTTTGCAATGCATGCCATGTCTGTGTTCGATAGTCCTTGACATGGACATTGCCCGGGATGTGCATGTCGCACAATAATGTACAGTGACATGTACAAGTGTACCTGGTTTGGCTGGCACAAGTTGTGTACACAGACTGTTATCCTCAGATATGCCATTACTGGCCTGGTGTGGCAGGACCTGCTTATAGACAGCAGGTTGACCTTGCACCTGCACTGATAGCATGATAGTGGTATTCTCTGGTGTCAGTGGCATCGGTCTATACAGGGCAATGTAAGGCATTGTATGGCCTTTGAGGATCACATTTGATGGCACCACATATGTTGCAGGCATCCAGTGGGGAACATAGTGAAGGCACATTGTCTGCAGTTATGTGCCTATTGTACTGCTGCACAGGGTGCCATGCCCTCTGCAGCCCAATGCAATCACACCATGCCTACTATCTGTGTCATCAATGTGCAGGGTATTAGCAACATAGTGGGATATTCTAGGCAAGTGTGTTTGTGTATGACACATGGGTTCAGAACATATTCCGGGTAATAGTAGGATTGTATACTTTGTTCACCAGGACTTTTGCCAGATGTAGGGGTATGGCTTGCCAACAAAGTCCCTTGGCTGACCGACATCTGTACTCCTCGTGAGGTGGACATTGTGACATATAATACGGACACCATATATGAAAACTACAAAATACGCTCTCCAACATGTCCAGTGTTTAGACTCTCATAGCCACCTACACACAGGCTCTGACTGTCAAACACACACATTCCATGTCTTGGAATAGAACCCCTACCTAACTAGTGTATCACACTATAGCATTATACAGTTACAACATGCGCTATGGAGGTTACTGTGTTACAGCAGTCCCAGAGGTATATTACTAGGTGGGTGACAACAGAAAGATTGCCAAAGGCGGTTATGTGAATTTTAAAGAGTGTGCATATGCTAAAAAGCATTGATCCTTTCTCAGGCAGACAGAGAAACCCACACACACAGTTGGCCTCTTTTGGAATAGAACCTCTACCTAACTCGTTTATTACACTACAGCATTATGCAGTTACAGCTTGCACTACTGAGATTACTGGATTACAGAAGTCCCAGAGGTGTATTTCTAGGTGGGTGACATCAGCATGATTGAAAAGGTGGGTATATGAATTGCAAAGAGTATGCATACTCTAAAAGCATTGTTGCTTTCACACACAGGCAAGCAGACAGACAGACACCCACGCTTCACCTGTCTGGGATTAGAACACCTACCAAACTAGTTTAACACACTACAGCATTACACAGTTACAGTGCACACCATGGAGATTACTGGATTACAGCAGCCCCAGAGGTGTATTCATAGGTGGGTGACATCAGCAGGATTGCCAAAGAAGGGCATTTCAAGTGTACTGCGAGTTATACATGTCTGTTACCTGCGTGTCCTCGCTGCTTACGGTCACAAAAACACATTTACACCTGCTTAAAAGTGTCTTATGCAATCCTAATTGACAGTATCAACAAGGCTTGCAGCTCTGGAGCCCTGGACCCTGAGGTCACTGGGCGTACCACCAAGCCATCTGGGCTGTATACATGTTGCATGGAGTCTATAATGCACATCTTACTACAGGTATTCCACAGTACTGAAAACAAATGGGACAGTCGCTTTGTGTACATATGTACAGTACCCTTGAATGTACTGTATTCTGTGAAACAACAAAGACAAGTCTACATCTGCACAACTGTCATAACTACATATATATATATATATATGTGTATATATATATATATATATATATATATATATATATGTATATATATTTTATATATATATATATATATATATATATATATATATATATATATATATATATATATATATATTTATACACACACACCTATGGGATGTGTATATATATATATATATACACACACACACACACACATATACATATATATATATATATATATATATATATATATATATATATATATATATATATATATATATATATATATATATATATATATATATATATAGATATATATATATATATATATTCATATACACAGACACAGCTATAGCTATATATATATATATATATATATATATATATATATATATATATATATATGTATACATGTCTGAACACCCTTTGTGACACAGAAGGGTTCCAAAGGAACTGACATGTACAGAAAACAGAGGCATCTCTTGTGTTATAACTTTTAAATTTTAAGCAGTTCACCAGAGAAGGGATGTTTGTTGTGTATGTGGAGTTTGGGGTGGGGAATGATGGCTAATGTAATCTACCCCAGGGATTGTGGAGTTAGGGTGGGGGAATGATGGGTATGGACTTACACCCAGAGACCACTTCTGTGTCACTGCTCGACAGTGGCACAGGAAAATAACATACCCAACTGTAGTCATGCTTGACTGTGTATTCTTTCCCATTCCTAACTATGTAATACTTTGTAGACACTGGTCACCACAGATGGCTACCATGGTGTGCTAAAAGACATTACACATGTGTATGCCTGGCTAAAGTGTAGTCACACACACAAACATGCACAGCCTTGCCAGTATTGTGCATACATGTCTTGCCTATGTAAAGGTAACTAGTACACTGGTATACAATTGTGGTATGTGCCACAGAACACATACAATTATACTTACTCTGATTCCACTTCTGAGCTGGGTGACATCACAGGATAGATTATTTGCAGTGGGGTGGGGGGAAGAGAGAGGTTTAGCAGTTGGCAAGGATAAAGACCAGTGCAAAAGGAGGTATCTCTTTGGAATGCAGCAAAACCTGCTGTCATGACAGGATGCAGACACAAATACACACACACACACACACACACACACACACACACACACATTTGTTGAGACGCCCACACAAACACACGCATACAGTTGCCAGTGGTGGGATCAGAACTCCTGCCTATCTAGGGATCACTATTACAGTACTACACAGTTACGAGATGTGCCACAGAGATTACACATTCAAAGGTAGTCAGACTGCCCTTCTAAGATTGAGGACAATAGGGAGACTGACAGTCACGAACATAGCTGTAAACCTGTGTGTTTAAAGTAGGTGTTCATTGCAACCAGTATGCACAAACAAGACACATCATCTGCAGGTAGCCCTGAGAGGTATAGTTGCAGCACAGCAGGAACCTGAACTGGAGTATGACCATCTGTGGAATGGACAACTACTATCACTATACAGGGTTACAGTGGGCATGCTCATACATTTAGTAGCACAGGGCCGTTTGGGATACACTATGACTACAGCTACACAAGGTTATACTGAGCATGCTCATACATTTAGTAACAAAGGGCTTGTTGGATGCACTGACTCAAATTACACAAGGTGGCAGAGGGTACGCTCATACACTTAGTAGCACAGGGCTTTTTGGGATGCACTCTGATTTTAACCACAGAAGGCCACAGTGTGCATGATCATACACTTAAATGTACAGAACACGTTCTAATGGACTCCAATTGTAAACACACAGGTTTACAGCTATGTACATCTTACCTGTCAGTATATATACATATCATACTGGTTTACTACCTGATACCTGTATGTGGCCCGTAAATGATATATCTGTATCTGTGCTGTGTGATACACATGCATACATGTACATGAAGTACTGACATATATATGTTATGTATACACATTCATGCATGTGTGGACGTAACAGACAATAGGTTACCTGGGTCACACAGGTGGATGCTACCTACAGCATGTGTTGCACACCTTGCTGCCCTGAAATGCATACATTGATAGCAGGTTGTAGACAGTGGCATTATACGTGGAACAGTGGCATGTGCAAGCATAATGTGTGAGCCACATTGTGTAATGGTACTGAGGTGCAGGTGTCAAGATGACCTCTCCCAGCTGTGTTAGTAGTTGTCATTATTAGCAGGACTGCTACCCTAAGTATATCTCACATTGGTCATATACACAATTTCTGCTGCTGTCCATCACCTTACATGAGACATTTGCTACCAAGTACATTACTGCCACTTGCAGTGATGTCATGGTATGAGTGGCAACAGCTAGACCAAAACAATGAGCCAATGTCCTGCTGTTGTTATGAGGTTGTCCAGTGTCTGTCATTCCGGGCTGTCATGACTGAATGACAAGCCTTCAACAGAGAGCACATGCATCTATGTTTCACGTGTGTGTGGTTAATACCTAGGTCACATTTACACATATAGCTAGCTTCCAAGGTAAATGTCCTACACCCAGAAGTAACACCCTGATGCCTACAAGACAATTGCATTGGATGCTTATGCTAACCAGTGCTAAATGTCTGGCTTTAGTAATCCATTTGCTCAATGTAGAACCTACAATGGGGAATACTGACATCTGTGCAGTAAGGAACACCTGGCTGAAGTCTCTGTTGTGCACAATTGCACTACCACCATATAACTCAGATCCAGACACGTGGGCCATAACAGTGGTATGGACCATTCCAGGTGGTGGTGTACACATATTCATAAAGGCTACTCACTTGTAAAGACCACTACTCTGACATAACGCATCACGGATGAGTTAGGTACAGTTGACAGTGGCAAATGCTGCATTCTAGGTTGTATCCTCATATACATCCACCACCTTGTCCCCAGACTACCAACACACATCCATATGTGGTATGACATAGTATGGTAGACCACCAGATAACCCTCGATTGGTGGACTGTACCTAGGCCTACATCAACTGTGCAAAGTACCCATGTACAGACACAGCTGCATAATGTGTTATGCAATGCAATAATACCACTGTTTGTAACCAGATCAGTTATACCTATACCAGGGTCCCTCAGATGTTGTCAGCATTAACATGGTCGACTGTTGCTGTACACCAGTAAACAACATCCTCATGGTTGGATATGACCTAACTGTACCTGCCATGGATATGTACATCCCACACTCATACAACATAAATGACATAACCATAGCTTTCGTTATCCTTTCTACATACAGGTGGCTACAGTCATTACACACATGCACATGGCAGATAGCATGCTAACAGTACATAAGGTTTGAAATCTATGTTAACAGAGGTAATATTTCCTCTCTACTGGTCACCCATGACACCTGTCATATCATACAACACCCCATGTGGCATGTATGTCTTTAGACATGTCCACCTAATGCAATGCTTACAAACATACCCAAATAACAGGATCATAGGACTTACACAAGGCCTGTATTAACAGTATCAGGGAAATCCAGCTCTGCTCTGTATGTTCCTGAGTAGTCACAGGTGATATGTTCATGACATGTACAGCCATGTGTGGCCACAGCTCCTACATATACCCCATGTCAACAATTGCAAGCCACGCATGCTGTGTGCTGTATGGACATTAGCCTTAGTACCACAATAGCCAGTACATGCTGGGGTGAAATGTTTACAAGCCACAGACCTCGCACATGCTTGAATGAGTGTACTGCCAAACTCTAGCAGAGCACATTGCTGGCACACTTCCAGTAAACATGAGGTGTGTGTGGCAAATATGATGTGCTCACTGTTGATCATTACAGTGCCCTGGCATCACCATGGCACTGTCAAGTAACAGTTTGTAGGAGCATGACATGGAATAATGCTGTGTGTGTCTCGCTGATATGTGCTTTTGTCATATATGTACACTTGGCTACTCGGTGACAGTGGTGGTGTCCTACCAGTACATGAATGCAACATACATTATGGTGTAATGCTCGGCTATGCTTCACACATGGCGTGGGGAAGGTGTGGAACATATCCTCTTGACCTGCTAGTGCACTTACTGAGGTAGACCGCATATGTGTACATGTATTGATGTTTGTGTAGATTCCATGTGTGTGCAGTGTCTGATGTCTGAAGGTGACTGTTGTCTTAGTACATCATGCTGTTGCAATACAGCCTCTACATTGCCAACTGTATATGGTGATATGCTGTAGGTACAGTAAGCAGTACATGAGGTATGGATGGATGTTTGGACATGACTACTAAGTGGTGGGGTTGCTTTGCAGATGAATGATTACTGAGGACAGCTCACTGGTGTGTTACAACCAGTCCTACAATAATCTGTGTAACTGCTAAGGTCAGGTTTTGTTAATTTAAGTGGTAGACAGACAATGTAGAATTCTGTAAGGGTGACACTGAAGGCAAACCTCATGACACCTGTAACAGTAATACCTCCCTTGTGCATATATTGTGCATATATCAGCACAGCTGGCAAAGGAAAGAGTCAGTAAGCTTTGTACCAGATGCGATAGTGCTGTACTTCTGTAATACCTATCATGAGATAGGCAGGTGTTTTATTCACAGTAATGGCATGTGTGAGTGCGTGTGTGTCCACATATGTCACGTATGATTGGGAATACATCCCACATGTTATCACTCTCCTGAACACTGTTGTTGACACCAGTACAGAGTGAAGTGCAGAAAGAAAGGCATAGGCAGGTGGTTGAACCTCACACATGTAAAGTGTCTGTATGTGTGTGACACAGGTTTATATCTTTGTGAATGCCACAGTGTGTATGTATGTGTGTGTGTGTGTGTGTGTGTGTGTGTGTGTGTCTGTGTGTGTGTGTGCATGTGAGTGTGTGTGTGTGTGTGTGTGTGTCTATGGCTGTCCGTGTGTATGGCTGTCCGGTCCCTGGTGTGAGGCTGTATTTTACCATAGTGAAATGTTAATGCCCCTCCCCCATCCATTCAATGCAATCTAGCATCCCTGTTGATATCATCAATCGTAGATGGGCATTCTAACCGCCTGATAACATGTACACCCTGGGGTGTGACCTGTTGTTGCATAACCTACTGATGGACCCCCCCTCCCTACATACACTCACTGCACTGTAGTATCCCTGTCAATGTCCTCGATCTTAGGCCATTCCAACTACCTGTATATGTGTAATCTCTGTGCCACGTCTTGTAATTGCGTAGTGCTATAATGATGATATGCACATAGGCAGGGGTTCTCATCCAAATAATGGCAAGTGTGTGTGTGTGTGTGTGTGTGTGTGTGTGTGTGTGTGTGTGTGTGTGTGTGTGTGTGTGTCAGAGTGTGTGTTTCTGTGTCTGTGAATCCCTGAGTGTGTAGGTGTGTCTGTGTTTGCATGCTGTCATGGCATTGGGTATTACTGATTCCCAATAAGAAGCCACTATTTCCACTGGCCTTTACCCTTGTCATCGGCATACCACTCTTTTATCTCATCCCCGCTCCAGGTAACTATACCTGTGATGTCACCCACTATGGATGTGACGACTCTGAACACAGTAGCTTACTACACAGATATCATGCTCTTGGATCATTAGAATAGTAAACATAATTGAAACATGGGAGAATATAACTGTGATGTGGAAGCTACAAAGTGCATGCAGGTATTGTCATACTGACCTGTGGGTAGTCAACATGTACATATGGGACACTAACCCCAAACACCGACATCCCCCGGCACATGCAACTACACCTAAAAGAGGAAGGCAGAACGTCAAGATCAACATGCTGTTAGTGTTGATACACATGATACATACTGTCAAATGTACAAAATGCATTCTAAAACTGTAATACATGGTATGTCTGCTGCCTGTCAACACTACTCAACAATATTAATCTACAATTGTCTACCTAGTATGTTCACCCTGTGCATCAGTCCATATGAGCATGTCTCTGCACCAATGGTGTGGATGACAGGGATGCAGCACAGGCATCATCATATGCACAGGGTGATAATGTTTGGCAGCGACCTAGGCTGTGCCATTGGATGACATCATGTGTGTGTGTTAGGGCCTGTGATATCATTGGGCGTGTGTGGATGTTATGCGTGTGTGTGTTGAGGTGCTCTATATTTGTTTCCGGTGTGTGTGTATATGCATGCACACAGGTCTGGCGTGTGGCTGGCCTACACATGGGTATTACTGACAGATGCAGACTGTACAAGGAGGGTTTCACAGTTCACGGTGTTTGGCCATGGCCACATGACCTGAGCCTGCGAGGGATTGCACGGGCACTACTAGGCGAGGTCCAGATTGGGTACTGTCTGATGACACATGTCCACTGGAATTGTGTCTCTGTTGGGACCGTCCAGGACCACGTGCACATGGCCTGCTGTGTCCTGGTGTGGACTGCACAGCACCAGCTGTACTGCTGCTGCTACCACCACTATGGGAGCAGGCATGTGCAGTCGCATGTTCATGTAGACCTTTAACAGGTTATGTAGCTGACCTACGTCCACGTGCCCGATGCCTCACTCCCACCAGATGTTCCAGCACAGACATTCCACGCTCGAGGATTGACATGACTCGGTCAAGGACTCCCACCATGTCACCCAATCATCTATCCAAAACATCTGCAAGATTATGGTGAGCATTTGCAAGTGCCTGGATGTTGTCAGTCAGTGAATGGACAGCAGCCATCTGAAGCCTCAGGCCTTCTCTGTTGGGCCATTCAGCATGTGCCTGTGCCTCCATTACAGCCCAAAACATGCGTATGGTGACTCCAGCTGATGTGCTTTCTCTCGCAGGTGCATGTTGGCCAGTGGTCCTCCTACGAGCAGCGCTGGGCACATGCCTGTGTGAGATATCACCAGTCAGTTGACTGGGATCTTGGTGTGCAGGCACACCTTCCATAGTCTCCACACTTCCCTGTTCCATGCTACCACCAGCCAACTGCCCTTCTATGGCCAGTGGTGGTGGGGTATGTGTAGGCAGGGGAACTGTATGTGAGGAAGAGAGAGAGAGACATGTGGAATGGCAATCAATGGCACAGATTCAGCCACTGACAACCCTGCCTGTGCCTCAGTCATACTATCATCATCACTGCTAGAGTCTGTGGGGACACTAACATCAGGTGGACTGCAGGAGGGCAATGCACCTACATCAACACCTGTGAGAGAAAGACAAAAACTGTACATTACAAGTTATACCAGACACACACACACAGACAGACACACACAGACAGACAGACAGACAGACAGACACACACACAGACACACAGACAGACAGACAGACACACAGACAGACACAGACACACAGACACACCCTACATGCAGGTGATATGGCAGATGGCATTCAGCTTAGACAATTATAGTTTCAGCTTAGACAATTATAGTGGTAGTTATCCTACATCCCTGAGTTGCACACAACAGCATGCATGTGTTATAGCAGATGGCATGCACCTTACATAATTATAGTGGTGGTTAGCATACATACCTATATTGCACCATTTGTGTTAGTAGCCTATGCCCCATACCTGCAACACAATGCATGCACTTTGCACCTTTGCACCGCAATGCCATGGTGTGTGCAACATACACCACATGTTAACAGACCAAAAACCCTGAATAAACTGTAAAATCAAAAGATGATGGTTCCAAGTCGCCAAGGATGATACAAAAATTCTTTATTAAAGAATTTTTGTATCATCCTTGGTGACTTGGAACCACCACATGTTAACAGACCATTGCTGACCATTGTACATCTGCCACTGATGCTTTGTGTTGGCCATCGCCTCTATGTGTGAGGACATGAGCAGTAGGGTATGTCGACTGCATACTATGTTTGCCTGAGCCCTAGCTTGCATATCTCCTCCAAAGCAGTGCATATTTGTTCAACATTATTCCGCCTACCCCTGAGTTGAGTCTAGACATTATGCATGTGGCTGTACACATATGTTGGACATGACTGTCCCTACTTTGCAATGGTGCCACAGACCAGCACAGGTTTACAGTACACCAGCCTGCTGTGTGGCGTATGACCTTGCCAATTGCATGTAGTATGACATGTCTTCAGCTGACATGTTGAATGACATGCATACATGTGTAACACAATGGTGTCCTTTCCAATTTACAGTACAGTAATGGTGTCCCAATGCAGGAACTTGTTATACTAACATGGGTCTTCAGCTGATGCAGTGTTGTCTGTTCACCCTACAAATATTCAGGGACATACTGCACATTGAGCTGATGTGCATAGCCATTGCAGGACATCATGTGGCTTCACAATTGCTATACAATGTGAGCTACTGACACAGTTCATAACCATGACTATGTTCACATACAATACATATCTAATGTGAAATGTGACCCACATCACTGAGGTGTATACACACTAAACCCTAATGTAGAATGTGTGACACAGGTCACAGAAGGGTATACGGATGACACCCCTGCACATTTGCAATCATATTACGGATGCCTGGCAACTATGCCCACACATGGCTAACTTAGCAGTACTCTATGTCCCACATGCCATCTGTGTACCTCACACACATGAGGAGCAGGCATGACAGTGATGTCTGACACCAGCAAGGTAAATGTACTGTATCTGTGGCCTGATGTGGTTGTATGTGTATGTTGTGCAACACATGTATGTATTTGGATACTGTATAGGTGAATGCTTTCATGTTGTGACACACTCAAGATGTTCAAGACATGTTATGTATTGGTTTCATGTTATGCCTACACAAGCTGTGAATAGGCTTTATGATGTTTCACATCTGCAATATCACCATTACACAAAGGCCATAGTTGTATTGTGTCAAGCCAATCTACAACAGGGTGTGCACACATGTACATCACTTCTCTTCATGTCTCTGGCCATCGTCCTGGCCATGTGTACACATGTTCTGTCCAGTGGTTGTGATGGCCATCTTATTTCACATGTCAGTGTTATCCCATATGACATACACCCATATATGTCATATGCTCCACTGAGGACAGGGTTATGCAGACAAAGAGTGGTATGTATTCGATGTGAGATATGTTTTACAGGATAGTTGAGCAGTGTTGCAGTCAGCCCACTACATGTCATGGACATGTCAGATAGCACATTACATTGTGTGACATTCATAGCATGGGTATAATCCACAAGGGTGTATCCTGTGGGCTGGTCATACTACAGCTCCAGCACATTTAGAGTGTGTGCACACATATACTCTCTGTATAGTACTGTTCATATTCCCAATATGTGTAATGCTGATATGCAGTACCTGTCCCTACAGTGGAACACACCTCTACCATTGTATTCACTGTTGTCCACACATCTGGCAATGACAGTTTGGAAGGCTTAGTGTAGGTGTTTCATATAGTCTTCAATTGTTTCACACAGGTAAACATTGTGATGCATTGCAAGTCTGACCAGTGTCCATTAACAGGACCACCATACATTATGTGTACGTGTGTTATGGCAGATAGCATGCAATTAATATGTTCAGTGCATTATCAAGCCTGGTAAATAATAACAATCTCACCTGACACAGGCTGCTGTCACTGCAAAATGCCAGAGGTACCTAAACAGTGTCACAGCAGTAAGATCATTATCCACAACTGTGTGATAGCTACAGGGTGCAATGTCCATGTTAGCACATAAGCCAATAGAATACACTATACTAAGGAGTATGCACATCTGTGCATACATAGAGTAGCAGATTATAGTATGTGGCATGTGTGCATACATGCCTTGCATATGATGTTACAATACATATTGTACAGTAGCACATGTAACTATGTGAAATATAGTTGTGTTATATGTGCAGTATTGACTTACCAGGCAACTCCAGGCTCGGTGGTTGAGAGACACCCACCTCCACAATACCAGCTAAAGCTTGTGGATGGAGGTCTGCAGGTGTCCCCAGGTTGGCCAGTAGCTCCTTGGTAAGTGTGAGTGGGGGTTGGGTGAGTGGCCTCCCACCTGTTGCACCTTGTTCCCTGGCGATTGCATTAGCACACTTTTTCACCCATCTTATGAGGTCAGTGCAGTGTTGGCGCATCTGCTGATAGGTGCGATTGTGACTGGCAACATCATTTACCCTCCTGCAGAGTTCCTCCCACAGGGCATCCCACTGCTGTGCATTCTGTGGCACATGGCTGAAGAGTGTTGTGTGGTTGTCAAGGAGGTATGGGATGAGGACCTCATCCTCCAAGGGGCTGTACACCAGCAGTCTGCTACATGGCATACCTGGAAGACATAATGATGGAGACAGGTCAAAGTAACTCACAGAGAAGTACAGCTGTACAGCTGAACATATATGTGTATCACATTTATTAAGATTACAAATATGTCTTTGCAAATCTACATGACACTAACACCACTGGCATGTATAAGTCACACACATTTGACACTTACTGGTGATGTGATGTTATCGCCATATATGTGTAAGTCATGTGATGACATTTCTCATACACCATGTGGATGTTGTCTTGACGTGGGCATGTCTGTTTGCCTGTACTGGTGTCTTTACCTATCAGCACATGCCTGGATGTATTCACATTAATGCAATCAACCTTAATGCTGTGTGTATGTCACATATATAGTCATACATAGCCATTAGGGACATGACCTGTGACCCTGCAAACTTGCAAGCATGTATTTGTTTTGCCATATACATCTACATGGCATTGTACAGCTGTGTAGCATCCTGTCATGCATTGCCTGTGTTGCACATGTGTAACACATGGGACAATAGCTAGCCTGATGGTATTTACAGGGTTGGATATCAACTATAGCATGTATGGTCATAGTGATCTAGTAGGCTATATGCCCTGGACCATTTATGATCCTAGGCAGACAGTTTACCTAGCTGTAGGCAACAGACAGGTAAGTTTTAGTGGCCAGTTCAAGCAGTGCCACAGAACTGATTCACAGGGTTACTGATATATTTGGCATGCAGTCATCACACCATGTCACAGAGAGGGTGATGTGCAGCTTCGCTGGACAGGGATGCATAGTATGGCAAGAGTATGTTAAGTGTATTGACAGAGATCTGTCAGGCATGTTGTGATCCTTGTACTAGAAAGATGGATGTCCATGAAGTATGTGTTTATTTGGAATCAGGATGTGTTAGGTATAGCATGTCCAACACCTCTGAGTTGAACATGGCTTTATTCAGGGTAGGCTGCATGCTACATAGTGCAGCTAGGGATTGGGAAGGGCAGTATTGGCCATCTACACATGGGCAATAACCATTAAAGGAAATATGTGATCTATTATGGGTCACATGGGTGTTGAGTATGGCTAAGCAATTATCTCTATATTCCTGGATGGCACCCTGTCATGATTAGGGGTGCCACATACAACTACCTGTCTGGTGTGGTGAAGTAACTATCAAAGGTAAGACTACTGTCCAGCTGCATCCCATACATATAGTTGCCATTATGTTGACCACTGCCTAGGTGGTAGTTCATGGGTATAGGGTTTGTAACATAGGGGATGACAATGCAATACTTAGCTATCAGATTGTGGCCATACGTCACACACCACACATCTGACACACTAAGGCCCTTCTGTATGATGAACACAGCACACATTGAGTCGACTATTGCTCCTAGTTCATAGTCATTTGCAAACATCAATAGGCTGATGCCTTCTGTGTTAGTCTGTGTGGTGTAGATAACAAAGAGGGGGAGTACCAGGAATGAACCCTGTATTACTGTGGCTGGCACTGGTTTGATGTGCATGAATTAGACACCTTCTGTAGTGTTGTTTCTGCCAGCAGTCCAGTTGCCATCCACTCCTGTGACATAGGAATATACACCTACTTTACTGAGTGTAGCTGGAACACAGTATGGGTGATGGTGTCCTATGACCTGGCAAGGTTATGATACGCATTGTGAATCAACCCTACTGTCATCTACATCTGTACTGAGTACATCAAATACATTGATCATGGTTCATGGCCTTACAGACCAGACTCATCAGGATAGTTGTGCACTATTTCCCGTTATCAATGGTGTCTCCCCCTTTGTGGGGTGTGATAACTGTTGCTGTGCACCATTCAGTGTTTACACAGCCTGACATAGAGCTATGATTGAACATGATGTGTATGTGGATAGCTGAATGTTCTTACATTTGTGTAGGATACACCCTGGGATGTTGACAGGTCCCATGAAAGCTGTATGTATGGCTTTAGAGAGTGCAGCTTGTACCTGCATAGTCATTATTGCAGAGGCCCTGTAGTGTACATGGATATATTACTAAGTGTACCTGTGGGGGGGGGGGTGGGAGTGTGTTTAGGTTCTACAAGACCCTATCTGGATGAACGGATGCTATTTCTGTAGGTACAGTACTTCCCATGCATGGCAGGTCTTGTCATTTCCATTACGATTAATGACACAGCTATAGAATGCTCTGTGCTTGGCCTCATAATATGTGGCTGATTAGTTTCATAGTAGCTTTGTGTGGTTTTATATGGTGTATCTGCATCTTCCTGAGGCTGACCAGGGATCACCTACACTCATGTGTGTTCACTCTTGCAACAGTTACTACCTTCTTTGGTACAGTTTAAAGCATGGTACCACCAGTTTGCCTTCTTGTTTGTGTTGGGTTGAATCCTGGTTCTGTTTCAATGGCACAACTACTACACATATGTGACTGCTTAAGGTTAATTTGTGTAGGATTCAGCATTTGCACATGCATTGTCCATCTGCATGGGTGCCATGACAGTCACCACTCTGCTCTTAGGAGACATAACATTGGCATTGGAGACTAACCATGTGTAGCATACTGTTATTCCTGTTTGTGTGACTACTGTGATCCAGGTCAGTGGGCTCAGTGGAATCCAACATCCATTGAGCACAGATTTTGGTACATGAGGAGTCTTCCCAGTTCATAATGGAATAGCTGAGAGTAGCCATTATTATGGTTCTGTCTCAGACCTAATCTTCCCCATTACAGCACATTATTACAGTTGGGAAATCCGCGGCCTGGTGGGTGATCTGTCACAAGGTGCAATTTGAAATCCAAAAAGGTAGTTTCTCAACATAATGCATCTGAAGTTATGCAAGTGCAGCTAGCATGGGGGCGTACATATCCTTCAGGAATATGGACACACCTGCGGCCCGTGTGTTCCAATAAAGGAAAATGGGCAAGAGGTGAGGTGTGTGTTATAACATGGTCATGCAGGTGTGCTCTCCAGAGCATTGAAACATGTCTCAGCCACTGCACAGATATGTTCTCCATGTTAGGGATTGACATATTTGTGTCCGTATAGTGTTTCTGACATGTATAATTGTGTAGCGAGACCCACAGTTTATTGCTTGGCTGTCCCTGTAACAACAGTGGACCTTCATTTGAACTGTGCATGATGAAGGCACTATAAGGGAAGCATGAGCCCTAGGCAGTATCCAGTTTCCCAGGGTGACAGGTGCAGGTCCTGTCTGGCAAAGCATCATGGTCTGTCAACCATGTTATCCCAGGCAGACAGATACTGGATACCCTCTGACTTGTATCACTACACAAGACAATTGTGGAATACAATCCTTTTGTCCCAGTACTGCAGTATCATTCTGGCCAATGGCAGAATGCTACCCAGGGCTTGGGACATACCTGCATGGGCTACAAGACCTAACAGTTCCTACATGTGTTTCCATGCAGTTCAGGCTACTGCATCACAGGTCCTGCACAATAACATGGAATATGCCAGAGCCATGTGTATAGTTCAAAAGGTGGTCTGAGTGTATGGATATGTGGATAATCATGGCAGACAGGCAGCTGACAGTGTGTATGCCCTCATATAGGTTGGTGTGTAACATAGTGCTAGAGTTTGCATTCACAAATGAGTACTGTTGGGCATGTTTCCAGTCATGTGTTCTGAAGTGTGGCACAATTATGCAAACTATGTTGTATGGTTTGTGTATTTTGGTGTCTTTCTCTTCCTGCTTGGGGGGAGGTCACTTGTTTAGCCAGATGCTTAGCGTCTGTGAATGTATGAGATTTTTGGTAGTATGTGTGGGTGTCCTAATGTGTTCTGGTAAGGGTATGCATTGGTTGTGTTGATG
>NC_056730.1:795003059-795025755 GCF_019279795.1 Protopterus annectens
TAGCAGTACTGAATTGGACCTACAGTGCTGTCAAATAGTACAGTTAGTGGTGAGTACTGAAATGGATGATAGTGCTAACAATAGTATAGTTGGGTAGCACTGACCCAGATGACAGTGTCAATAGCATACAGTTAGTAGTACTGAAATGGATGACAGTGCTATCAATAGCACAGTCAGCTGTACTAGTAATTGCATGACAGTGCTATCAATAGTACATTTAGTAGTACTGAACTACAATTCTGACAATAGTACAGTTAGTTGTACTGAATTGGATGACAGTGGTGTCAATAGCATAGTTAGTAGTACTGAACTGGATGACAGTGCTGTCAATAGTATAGCTAGTAGTATACCTGAATCTGATGATGACAGTGCTGTATCAATAGTACATTTAGTAGTACTGAATGACAGTGCTTTCAATAGTACAGTTAACAGTACTGAATTGGATGACAGTGCTGTCAATAGTATACTTAGTAGTACTGAATTGGATGACAGTGCTGTCAACAGTATAGTTAATAGTACTGAAATGGATGAATGTGCTGTCAATAGTACAGTTAGTAGTACTAAATGGATGAAAGTGCTGTCAATAGTATAGTTAGTAGTACTGAATTGGATGACAGTGCTGTCAATAGTATAGTTAATAGTACTGAACTGGATGAATGTGCTGTCGATAGTACTGTTAGTAATACTGAAATGGATGAAAGTGCTGTCAGTAGTATAGTTAGTAGAATGGGTTAATTTGGTGCTATGCCCAGGATATATAACTTTGTTGATAGAGGACCAGAAAAGTTAGTGTTTGTTTTGCTTAGTGTCTTGTATAGTATATTTTTGTCAAGACTGATCTTGTGTTCTGTCATGTTTCAGAGCTGTTTATAGCTTTGGAGGAAGGCCTGTGTTCTGGTTTGTTTCCACGTTTTCAAAGCTCTAACTCTCTCTTTTTCAATTAGTATTTTTTCCCTAGATAAACAGGGTGCAGGGTTTACCTTAATTCTGTTTGTTTTTTTTCTTACTGGGGCATGTTGATTTTGGATGAAGTGAAATATTATATTAAGGTATGTAATGGCCTTGTCTAAAGGGGGAGTATTAAGGTGATTCCAGTTAATGTATCTTACTCTGGCCAGAAAAGCATTTTTATCGAAAGATACGAGTTTACATACTAAATTATAACTGCAGTGTTCACAAGATAGTTTGGTTGCCTGACTGTAAAAGTTATTAACAATAGCTTTACAATCTGTACATAAAGTACCCTAGTATTACAGGTTCTTGTAAGATATTTGTTGACTCATAAGATTTCTCCCCTAGTATCTATGTAGTTATCTGGGGTAAGCAGATTGCAATGATATGAAAGGTCTTATTTATTATTAAGTTTAAATGAGGATACAAGAATCTTAGGAATTTTACTAGCTGAGGAGCTATAAGTAGAGTTGGGTACTTGGAGGGGGCTGTTGTACATTATTACCATGCCACCTCCTTTTTTGCTTGTTCTATCTAATCTAACATAATATTATCTAAACTCCCTGTCATCTATAGTACTTTTTTCTTGATATGTATCGGAACTCTGCTCTTCTTGCAAATACTATAAAATGTTTTACTAATATTAAGTCTTTGGGTACGTTAATCCATAGAAAATAATGAGATAAATGATAGTACAGCTTTGAGGAAATAAATATATATTTAATAAATGTGATTTCATCTTATAAAATCTAAAAACTTCTTTATTGGATAGGTAGCTTTTGAATGATAAAATGGTGGGCTGAGAGAAAACTAATGAGGATATTTTAAGTAGAAGTTTACTGTGACAAGTTGTGTTGAAGGCTTTACACAAGTCTAGAAATAAGTTGGAGATCAATTTACAGTTATCTCTAGCTTTATTGACAGTATCTATATAGGTTAGAAGTGCAGTTGTAGTACTATGGAAAGGAAGGAAGCCATGCTGTGTGAGGAATAAAAGTTATTTCTGCAGAAGATAGTTTTACAATTGTTTTTTAATACATTTTTCAAGTATTTTGGAGAGGTGGGATAAGAGATACCTTGTGCAAATCACGTTAAAAAATATCTGATTTGCTAAAAAAAACACAACAAAGACACCAGAAAAATGCTACGAGCAAAATCATCATATGCATGCACTCAAGTAATTAGGTGGAATGTGTTCTTTAAATCTCATTTCAGATATAAGCAAAACGACCAACCAAAAAATACATTCTCAGTTCAGGTTTGAACAACATCAGGCACTCCGAAGCCAGGTGCTCACAAAACTCGACAGACATACTTCAGTTCCAGAAGACTTTATTGATATTATCCAAGCACTACTTAGTGGTTCTGAAATAGCAGTGTTGAAAACAGTTTTTTTTTATTGCCAAGTGTATGGGACTGTCAATGGCAGGTAACCAATCAAGGTGCATTGGTGTGTAGAGGGACGGAGCCTTTATTCCAATCAAATGTGACATTAAGATGGTACCTGCCCCTTGTTTTGGATTTGTTGTGTAACAGTAACAGTTAAGCCAATCAAAGCTATAGGAAAAAGCTCCTCATTTATATATTATGTAAGCCTGTACCTGATGTCCTGCCCTTTTGATTCTTTGTGCAATGGTAACAGTTAAGCCAGTCAAAGCATACAGAAACAACTCTTTGTTTAAATATTATGTAAGCCTGTAATTGATGTTCTGCACTAAATATTTGAGGTGCTTTTGGTATTCTTCATCAGGGATGCTAAAAATTGTATTAAATAATTGAAAACTAAAAAAAATAGTAGAAAGAACCTTAGGAAACCATATAAGAACTAAACCAGGAACAACGGTGAAAAAAACCCAATAAATCCTCAAAGTATGGAACAAAACAGGAAAAACTTCTTAATTTCCTTGGATTTTATTAGTCCAAAAGACGAAAAAAACAGTACACTCTAAAAACATACACGCCAAGAAACTATATTAACGCTCTTTCAAAACTGCGTTTTCGTTTTACAAACCGCACTTCATCAGATAGAAATGAAACTGTCTGCCCAGTCCTTATATATCATAGATAATTAGAACTAATTAATACAATTAAACCCAAATCAGAGCGTTTGAAGCATTTTAAAAAATCAATATCATTAAATACAGTTTGAAACTGAACTGATTATTGCACACCACTTTAAAACTTTAAATTAGATAAAAGCATCATATAAAATTCCTTCATTCCTTCCTTGGGTTTAATTGTATTAATTAGTTCTAATTATCTATGATATATAAGGACTGGGCAGACAGTTTCATTTCTATCTGATGAAGTGCGGTTTGTAAAACGAAAACGCAGTTTTGAAAAAGCGTTAATATAGTTTCTTGGCGTGTATGTTTTTAGAGTGTACTGGTTTTTTCGTCTTTTGGACTAATAAAATCCAAGGAAATTAAGAAGTTTTTCCTGTTTTGTTCCATATAAGAACTAAACTAACATATTTCCATTGAAAAACAAGCGGATGAAAACAGATAATGATAAGCCTTAGAACAGTTACATGAAGCAATGTCCAGCTGTAAGAAGAGAGGTATCCGACTGCATGAAAAGGGAAATCTCCATTAGCCCTTATTAGGAATAATACACAACAAGCAACTGGAAAAAACTCCAACAGACAGTTCAGTCCTAAGAGAGCTAATAAATAGTGGGAACCGAAAAAAAAAAAAAAAAAAAACTGTCTATATTTCCAAGTACCTCGTGTTGGATTATAAGAGAAAGCTGAATGTCCTGGGATGGTATTTACTGTAGTCCAGTTTTCTGAAGTTCAGAATTGGGAAAACAGATTCTGTGGTATTAAGTCCCAGTTTCTTTCAGGCCATCAATCAAACCTGCCAAATCAACTCCTTCCTCTCCAGATCATTAAAGCTGCCATTTAAAGGGATCTTGGGAACATGGTCCAGGATGTGGTATTTGAACTTGCTGTGTCCTGTGTTTTGCTTTACATGCACTGTGAGAGGATTTGAAAGGCTGAGGTATCAGAGGTCATGTAGGTGTCTCGCTATTCTCGTCTTTAATTTGTTGACCATCTTCCTTACATAGAAGGCTTTGCATTTGGAGCATTGTGCCCTGTAAACAACACCTTTAGTGTTGACATTACCATTCATCGAGGAGGTAAATTCCTTTTGGTTGTTAGACAGTAAAAGCTGCCGTTTTAGCTCATGTAGCACCAGTATGAGCACAGTGGGTTACTGCATAGATATGAGCCAAAATGGGCATTGGATTTTGGAGCCCATGCTTTGGCTCTTTCTCCTAGATTCATGATTTGGACACTAGGGTTTTGGTATGGCATATTACCTCTAGGAGAGAGGGAACATGGAATTCCTGGACTGATCTGTTTATAAAACCAGAGACAGAGTGGTGAATGCCATCAGTTGCTATTTTAAGGTATTTATTTGACCTGTCATCAGCTGATGTAAGGTATGCTTTGAGTTTCTTTAAAAGGAGTTTTATATAGGATGTAGGCAAGGGTTTAAAGGTGAAATTGGATGTGGTGATGCCTTTCTGCTGGGCAGTGTTAGGATTAGATGTTGGAGACACCTTGGTTAGAGATGCCATACTATCTATAAAATAAGAGTTGAAGTATATTGCGGTTTCAAGTGATGAGGTATTAGGAGAAAGGTTAGGGTTGAATTTATGGATAGGATGCAAGATTTCTTTAACGGCTATCCAGAAATTTTTAGGGTTGTGTTGACTGTTAATTTGCTTTTCAGTATGATTGTGGAACATTCTGATGTTTTCAAGATATTGTGGTGTTTCATATTTTTGCCATTCTTTCCCAGCTTTTTCTCTATCCTGTATTAGCATTCTGCTCTTTTAGGATTGCCAAATTGCATTATTCATTTTTAGTCTCTTACTTCTAGGAGGTCCTAGGCTAATCATCATATTCAGGAAAATTGTATTGAATTCATTTATAACATCAACCAACAGGTGGATTTTAGGAAGTTCAAGTTAATAGATGATAGGTCAGTAATAAACATTTTTGGGTTAAACTTGGAAAGGTTGCATGTTGTTTTATAAACATCCTGTTTAAGTGGATGTGTGAAATGTCTGGATGCATAGACTAGGAGATTATCACTGAGAGAGTCAGACATTGTACCTGAGGTTGTGTATTTGCTAGGGTCAGATAGTGGGATCCAGTCTGATACTAGGATCCAACCTAACAGGGAATTTGTTGTTGCGCTATAATGTGAGGAGCTATTAAATAGTTGTGTGAAACCAAATAAGTCCATGCTAGATGTAGGGGAGTTAGAATTTATGTCCAAACAATTGACATTCACATCACCTAGTAGTATTATTTCTTGTGGAATTGTGTTTATCCAATGTAGGATATCTTCCAGTATAACTTTATTTTCACTAGAAGGGATGTAAAGAACAGTAATGCATAGTTGTTTATAATTGCTGAATTTCATTAATTTCAGGAAAGTTATAAGAAACTCTGCTGAATTGAATTTTGGTGTTGGTTTGTTGTAAGGGGAAATGTGGTAGTAGTTGTGACATATCAAAGCAATATCAGCACCTTTCCTCCTTATACAGTCATTATGGATGATATTATAGCTGGGAAGTATAATTTTGAGGTCGTTTATGCTGGGTTTAAGCCAAGTTTCAATTAGAGTGAGAATATCAAGCATATGTTGAGTAATCCAGGCACTTAGTTGAGCAATATTATTTCTTATGCTTGTAAGATTTATGGCAGCAAAAGTTAGCTTACCAAGACTGGAGGTTGACTGTTATAGGATTAGTGTAGTCTGTGGAAGAGAATTGTCTTGATGTTTATTGTGATAGGTGGGGCTAGGATTACTGTGAATGTCTCCTACTAGAAGGATTTTAGTATACTGGGCACTTATTGAGACTTATTTATTTATGTATGTATGTATGAATTTATTTATTTATTTTTAGAGTATTTTCCACCTTATTTTGTTTTGATTTGAGTTGAAATTTGAGTTGAAATGGAGTTAATTAATCTATATTTAGAGTAAAGGTGAGGGGCATCACTACATAGGTTTGACGCAATGTTTGGAGAGTGTAGGGAGGAAGTGTGACTAGATGGTTGGGACAGAGCTGGAGAGATGTAGAGAGCTATTACAGGATCATGGAAGGACAAAAGATGGCCCAGTAGCAGAAGAAGAATAGAGGATACGCTGAGCAGTAGTCCGATTGAGTAACGGGATCTGTATGTTATAACTGGAAGGTAGTGCGGAAGTAAGAGTCAAGAAGGAAGTTTCATGTTAGAAGGATGTTTAGTGGTGGAGTCTGATAGAAGATAGCTAGGTAGGCAAGAAGTATTTCCTATGAAGGAAGAGAGTTATGTTGTCCTAGTATGTTTTCTGGAATGTGAGTTTCATCACTCGCTTTCCTCATTTATCCAAAACACTCCTTATAATAGTCAAAGTAACCTCAACCATTCTTCCTTTCCTAATACTTCACTTCTCATTCTTAAATGTAACAATATTGCTAGAAATTGCAAGTAATATTGCATTACCTCTTTCAATGTTATATATCTCTTTGCTATATACAAATCTGTGTCTATTTTTAAAGAATGTTCAACACTGTATCCACCTATGTAACCCTATGTACATGCACTGTTTATAAATTATGGGTGGAATTTAATAAAGCCTGCATGGTCTTTTTTACCATGTGGGCAATGTGGAATGCTGCTTACAGAAAAGTAAGCAGGTCTGCAATTCAGTAAACACAAATGGGCGACATGCACTCATGTGCCAACAAGGAAGTACATGTGGCATGCAAATCACCACATAGGCAGCTGAATCCCATGCAAATGAGGGATGTAGAGTGATCCAGCAAGCAGATAGTTAGCCCTGCAGCCTCCATGTTGGTCTCCATAGTGTACACACAAAATTCTGTGTACAGGAGTTTAGACAGGCAACAGGGGCTTTAAAAACATAGGTAGATGGACAGAAATGGCATAGCACATACAGATCTGTGCAAAACTATCCAACATGTGTCCAGAAACATGAGGGAAATAAGTTACAGTAATTGTATTTTTTTAATGATCTAGGTATGTTTGCACAGCACCCCACAGTGCACAAACATGCTTTTATGAAAACATTAAAACAATAAAAGAGTGGAAAAAACACATTTAATAGTATGTGACAGAAATGTGTTATAGGACTCTGCATGGAGTATCTACAATGGTGGAATGGTGCTGTTGCTAACAAGGTAGGGCTTGGAACTATGTAGTTTCTAGGTTGCGTGCACAGATCCCTATGCAAATTAGGTGGGGTTATTGAATAGCACAAATGGGTATCTGTGTCCACATATCCCTTCCCTGTTGACAAAGAAAAGTGTTGGGGTCCACAGACGACATAGCCAATATTAAGAAGTCTGAGGACTTGTAAGCTCAGTAGAGCTCAGCTGTGCCTTTTGCACAGTATGTTGCTGTCCTCAGCAGGGGGGTGGTGTACACTGACTGCTAAGCTTTATTTAACTTTTGGGCACATGTTTCCTTGTGTTTGCATGGTGCGTCACCATGCTGAGGGTGACCTTTCAGGGGTGTGTGTGCAGTGACTGCTAAGCTTTGCATCACCATGCTGAGGGTGACCTTTCAGGGGTGTGTGTGCAGTGACTGCTAAGCTTTGCATCACCATGCTGAAGGTGACCTTTCAGGGGGGGGGGGGTGTGCAGTGACTGCTAAGCTTTGTTTACCTTTGTGGCGTTTATTTCTGAGTGTTTGTGCAGTATGCCACTGTGCTGAGTGCATCTAAAAGCCAATGTTATATTAATTATTGATGACCCCTGTTTCACTTAAACTAGGGCCATTAAATCTTCGTAATGATGTACTTGACAGGTAGAATGCATCATAGGCAGCCAATCACACAGTCAGCACCTAAAGTAGAGCACTATAAAACATGCATGCACCTTATATTCTGATTTTTCACCAATACTCTGCACCACTAGAGTACAGACTTGGTAATTTTAATTGAAAGAATGCCAGTGGCTGCTGCAGGTATGCTACATCTTTATGTGCTAGATGCCGAAGTCAATGCTGCTGATGGTGCTGCTGACAATAGGCTTAGGCAGTGAAGGAGAAGAGTGTTCAGGCCCAGTGTAAACTTCTGGGAGTTACATGAGCTGGAGACTGTAAAACACTACAGGGTAGACAGGGACATACTACAAGAACTCACTGAGCTCTGCTGCCCTCAACTCAGACCCAGACCCAACAAAAGGGAACCCATCTCAGTGGAAACAAAGGTATGTGCAGCCCTTAGGATAGTAGCCACAGGTACCTTCCAAAGTCCAAATGGGGACATGATGGGGGTCTCACAGGCATCAGCATACAGGATACTCCACCAGTTCCTAGATGCCATGCTACCACATGTCAGTGAGCACATTTCTTTTCCCATAACCCCTGAGGCAAGGGCCAGAAATATGCAACACTTCTACCATTTAGCACACTACTCTCAGGTACTGGCTGCCATAGATTGCACTCATATTCACATCGAGGCACTACCTGGTGAGCAGGGTAGAATCTATGTCAACTGCAAGGGGTACCACTTCATCAACTGCCAGGTCATGTGCAATGCCCAAGGCATTATCATGAATGTGTGGGCTGGCAGCCCTAGCAGTTATCATGACTCCCATATCTGGCACTCATCATAGGTGTACCAGGTGTTTGCTAGGGGGTCGCTACATATGACCATTTACTGAGGAATGCTGGCTATGCCCTGGAACTGTGGATGATGACACCCATCAGAAATACACACACAACCATAGAAGAACACCATAATTAGGCACGTGCACAAACTACGAACATTATAGAACATTTGTTTGGGAGAATGAAGTCACAGTTCAGGTGTCCCGATATATCTGATGGAGCCCTGCAGTACTCTTCTGCCACTTGTGCACATATGTGCACAGTATCTGCCATGTTACGCAATATGATCCTGCAGAAACAGCTGCAGCAGGATAAGCAAAGGAAAGGGATACACAGCTTCCCACCAGTGCCTAAGTTACCACAGCCACATTCACAGAGGACTAGAAGGAGGACCCCCCGGATTATGTCCCTGTAGGCAGACACATACATATAGTAAATGTGTTGATGCCAGGCAATCCACACACCCTATACTTATCCATGTATTGGTTGTGTATGGCTTGCTTCACACAGAGTCAGCCCTAAACTACAGGTCTCTCAACTGCTGCGTTTGCAAGGTAAGTCTAACACACTAATTGTAGGGATTACTATAATATATCATATGTATGGATCTGCTGCTGTTATGCAAGGAAATATAGTGGGCTAATTAGACAGATGTAACACCCACTTGGGACTACAGATATCCAGTTCAATAGTATGTTTTGCTTAATAGTCACTAGGCCTCATGGTTGGAATATTCACTATATCAGTCAAGGGAGATGTTAAAAAGTGGGATCACATGATATTTGGACTATTGTATATCCCAGCAGATCATGTGCTGTTGCTCCCCCACCCCTAACACAGCAGTGTACCCATACACCTGCTTTAACAGAAAATCACCTATGGTATATCAGTGGACCAGCAGAATAGGTAGCTTATATCCTTCTAAGTAGGGAGTTGCTGATTGAAGGCTTAGTGTCTGTTATTCTAAAAGTGTATTAATTCTGGTTTAAGCACTTGGGCCTAGGCCCAGGTATTTTAAATTAAGAAGGTGTGGTCTGCACTCTTGCGGGAGGAGAGGGTACATTCTGCCCTTCTGAACTGGGAATTTCTGGTTAAAGGCTTATTGTGCCTTCTTATTTAAACTGTTTCTTTCTGAAATTGGTACGCCTTGTTTGCTGTAGCACAAGACTAGATTCAGACCTGCTGATTCTAGCTTTGTTTATATAACATGAGCACTAATCCAGGCCATCTTTTTCTGGAGAAGGTCCCCCCTGTACCCTAGTGGCAGGAGTTTGCAATTAGAACTTGTCTGATTGAAGATTGCTATAACGGGGCTCAGTTTTTAGCTTTTTATTGGTTAATTGGTTAATTTGTTTAAATGAGTTTGCTCATTTGTTACTGTTATATTAATATATATATATATATATATATATATATATATACACACTTTATGCATCGCCACTTAGCTAGGGTTAAAATATTCCTGGCGCCATAAAGTCTGGTCTTCAAATTTTCCCTTAGAACTGGCCATTTTTTTAGTTTTAGCACTCATCTGTTTTTTTGAGCTTAGCACTTGCTCAGAACTCATTGTAAGCACTAAATAAGCTACAAATTACTACAGCACTCAACTTTCCTCACTTGTCTAAAGGAAAACAGTTTTTAGTACTTAATAAATAAGCACCTATCCAGGCATGTCTATGGGTCAGCTCCTGGTGTTTTCTCCTGTCTACCTGATGAATCTGGGTATCTTGGGGAAATGCAGCATTTGCCTCATGTACACAGACAACCCTCTCCTCCTACCACCCAACACTACAACCTGTGATAGATGCACCTATATAGCCAAACTGGAAGCAAAGCTCTCTTCACCCAAGACTGGACTAGACAGTCAAGCTGAGAGAGTAAACAGTTGCACCACACCACACCCGTCATATAGTCCCTCAAAACCTACACCACCAAAACACAAACATAGAAACACAAAACACACACATACATTCATGGAGTCTCTCAATAAAAATCTGCCCAAGCGACAGAGACCTCCAAAGCAGAAACGCAAGCAACCTCCACCCCCCAACACAACCCAAATGACACATAGCCCACAAACTCATTGTGTCACCCAACCACAGCCCATAAGGCATAACAACGTATCCAACACTAAGAAAATACAAAGCGAACTGGACAACCAGGAAAAGTAAAAATTTTATTGATTGCTTTCGTTAATTTTTAACTATGACTTCTTCAGATTAAAATCAAGCTACACACTGAGTCTTATATAACCAGTGCAATAAATCAATTAAACAAACTGTAAAAAGTGCATCCACTTTTAAAGGTACAGGCTCCCTTAATGCATTTTACTAGCAAGTCAGGTAAGTTATGACCATAGGTGTTATATCTCTTTATAACTATATTTTCATAACCAAGAACAAATAAAATCAATAACATTCTTGTCATGGTTGTAAAAAACATGGAATATTTAAATGCAGAAGTCTCCTTTTAATTTAAAAAAACTGCTAAGTGAAATCATATCATTAAGCCCTGGGCTAGTGGTGGCATTGACCCTCAATTGCCATAATAGTTCTTGATACTCCAGTAAATGGTCAATAGGGCCACTCCTTTTATCTATAATGATGTGTTCAAGAACTATAAACTTGAAATAGTGACCTGGGTGAAGGTTGATAAGTTTGGCTAATGCATTTGTAATGTTACATTTATCTATATCATAAATATGTTGATAAATGCGGGTTCTAAAAGCATTTTTGGTTTTTCCGATAAAGAAGCACATGCAAGTCTGACGAATGCTGGCATAAATGACATTTTTACTACCACAATTGTATTTGTGAAATAATCTAACCCATCCATAACCTTTGAGTAAAACCCTGTCTCCCTCTAATATGTGCTTACACTGCGTGCACTGCCCACATTTAGTCATTTTTCCCAGTATACCGGTGGTACTACTCAATGGATTTCTTTCAAGGATATTCTTGATGCTGGTGTCCTTTCTGTAAACCACTATGGGGGCTTCACCAACCTTCTGACCTATGCTTTCATCACTGTTGACGATGAACCAGTTTTTGAAAACAATGTCCCAAATCAGTGGGAACTGTGGAGTGTATGTGAGGATTAGCCCATTGTAAAAACGACCAGTATGGTTGTTACTGTTCTGCAACGGTGCACACAATCTAGTAATATCAATTCCTAATAAGGGATAGAAATGTCCCTCTAATCCGTTTTTAGCAACTTCTTCCAACAAAGGTGTAACACATTATTTTGGATATCCTCTTTTTAAAAGCATACTCAATAAAACATCCCTTTCCTTCTGGAAATCTTCCATCCTGCTAACCATGCGGGCTAGTCTCACCCCCTGGCCTTTGACTAAGGATCTTTTTTGATGCACAGGATGCCCACTCTCAAAATGGAGAAGGGAGTTTGAGTATGCAGGTTTGCGATAGATGGTGGAGAAGAATACACTATTGATGTAGTCTTTGCTAATTCTGATGTCTAAATAACTAATGGAGTCAGAATTCATTTCCATGGAGAATTTGAGGAATATAGTGCTCGAACTGAGGAACAGTAAGAATTCATGCAACTGGCCATGGTTTCCATCCAGAAAATGAGGATTACATCCAGGTAATGACCATAAAACATACAATGGGACATCCCTGAAGATGAAAAAACTTGACACAGTTCCCACTGAGTCAGAACAATGCTGGCAAAAACTGGTGCACATGCTGTCCCCATAGCTACCCCTGTGGTTTGTTTAAATAAATGACCTTCGAAAGTCAAAAAACTGTTCTCCAACACAAGTTCCATTAATGTCCTTAATTTAAGTATTTTGGTGTGTGAAAACTTGGTCTGTTGACATAAGAAGTCATAAAACATTTCAATGCCTTCTTTGTGGGGAATGACACTAAATAAGTCCTTGACATCAATTGTAGTGAAAATGATGTCATCACTGAAATATTCCTGTTTGATTTTTTTCAAACAATCCCATGAGTCTCTGATGACATGAGAAAAAGACCCCAGACAGTTCTTTAACTGGAGGTCTATAAATTTGGCTATAGTTAACGTCTTGGACCCTTTTGCATCCACAATAGATCTTAAAGTTGGATGCAAGATGTTCTTGTGAATCTTAGGTATCCCAAATATTGTTGGGATCCTGGGGTTGTTTTGTGCACAATAGTTAAATTCTACTTCTGATATCTGGTCATGCAAAAGTAGATCCATAAAAACCATGTCCATATGCGGTCTTAAGTTCATTACGGGAAATCTGCTGGTACCCTTCCCCAGATAAATGTCCTAACATGTTTTCTATGTACCTGTCCTGGTCCATGACCACAAGACCACCACCCTTGTCTGGTTTCATGACTAGAATGGCTTTATTATTAGATATATTATCGAGGAGTATGGTTTCCTCTTTGGTTAAATTGTGTAATAAATTTAAATTCCGATTTTTAGAAAGTTGTCTAATGTCATTCATACAAATCTTTTGGTACAATTATATAGTGGGATGTAAAGGAGGGTTGCTTATACTTGCCTTTTTACAAGAAGTGATGGTGGTATTTCTATTTGCTTCTGCACCCATAGTGGCACTAAAATTCAATTTTCTGGTGAAAATCATAATGTCAAGCAAAGTTTTTTCTATGTTAAAATGTTTGGAGGGTACAAAGTTAAGACCTCTCTCAAAGAGGTTTGCCCAATCCTTGGCAACTGTAACACTACTTAAGTTGTAAATTTTGAAGTCGTTTTGGTCATTAACAATAATAGCTGCCTCTTCATTGTCACGCAACATATTGTAGTTGGTTTAACTTAGCAGTTTTTTTAAATTAAAACCAGACTTCTGCATTTAAATATTCCATGTTTTTACAACCATGACAAGAATGTTATTGATTTTATTTGTTTTTGGTTATGAAAGTATAGTTATAAAGAGATATAACATCTATGGTCATAATTTACATGACTTGCTAGTAAAATGCATTAAGAGAGCCTGTACCTTTAAAAGTGGATGTACTTTTTACAGTTTTTTTAATTGATTTAATGCACTGGTTATATAAGACTCAGTGTGTAACTTGATTTTATTCTGAAGAAGTCATAGTTAAAAATTAACAAAAGCGCTCAATAAAATTTTTACTTTTCCTGGTTGGCCACTTCACTTTGTATTTTCTTAGTTTTGCTCCTTTTGTTTTACAATGTACCCAACACTCTAGTCATAGGTGACTCTATAGTCAGGCACACTGATGTTCCACTCACCAGGCTAAACAAGGAGAAAGTTGCTTTCAGCTGCCTGTTGTGTGCCAGGATCCACCACATAATGCACACACTCTGGTCACTCCACAACAAGGACAAATATGACTCTGCCATTGTCCATGGTGTGAATGACCTGAGACATACCTCCCTGGACTACATGAAAAGAGACATGGAGGAGCTCTCTGATCTTGTAGCCCAGGCAGGTATAACCCTAGCCCAGAGTAGCATCCTGCCATCACCCAGATTGATACCATAGTACAAGGACAAAATGATTGACTTCAACAATTGGCTAAGCTTCTGGTGTCATTCTAAGGGGGTCCAGTATCTGCCTGGGATGACATGATCGACAGACCATGATGCTTTGCCAGAGATGGCCTGCAGCTGTCACCCTTGGGATTCTGGATACTGGCTAAGGCTCTTGCCACCCCTATAGTGCCTGTTTTAGGCAAGGTTCAAATGACAAATTAACCACCATAACAGGTACAAGCAAGCAAAATCTGAGAGTAATGCCACTCAATGCTACAACTCTAAACCTCAAAATGCACTCACTCGAGGCACTCCTTAAAATGGAGAACATTTACATCTGTGCAATGACAGATACCTGGTTTAAGGCTCCAGAGAGCACCCCTACATTACCAGGCTATAATTCATACCAGACCTTTCGACCACCTAACCTGGACTGAAACACTAAAGGATGAGACGTGTCCATATTCATTAAGGATATCCACACCTACAGGCTAGTCACTCAGCATAATGCAGCCAAGATTATCCAAGTGCAACTAACTCTGGGAAGACTGCAATCCAAATTGCAGCTTGCTACAGATCTCCACCATGCCCCAGGATTCCCACTCCTCATTTCTTGATACACTGGAAAATATTAGGGTACAACCTAACACCCTAATAATGGGTGATTTCAACTACCCCACCATTAACTGGGAAAACTACTCATGTACAAACTCTTTTGCTCAACGTTTTCTGGAATTCATAAATTCCAACGCCTTTGATCAACTTATCCACACCCCCAGCAGTTGCAGAGATATCCTAGGCCTGGTCATTACCAACATGGGCAACCGGTGTTCCACACCAGAGGTCAATTCCTCATTGGTCAGATCTGACCACAAGTTAATCACCCTAGACATCCACATCCCACCCACTACCCCATTAGGGAAACCATCGTAAAATATTTCTCCAAAGCCAACTTCACACTTCTTAAGACAGAAGTGGTAAACTTCACAACACCCATGCAGATGGACAATAGAGGTACGTCTGCTGAATCCTACACAAATGCACTTTATAAGCACTTACACGAGTGTATGGATCATGCTATCCCTAACAGAACCAAGATGCTATCCTGTAAAAAAAGAAAGCCAATCTGGTGATCCCCTGCCATAAACAAACTCTACAACACAAGAAAGAAAGAGCTGCAAAAAAGAGTAAAATCCCATGATTGGAGGAACTCCCTGGCAGCCTCAATAAGAAGCTGAGATCCCTCCTAAAATCCTCCAAAGCTAGTTACAAAAACAAAATCACCACTGTTTCTAAAGACAACCACAAAGCATTCTATAGCTATGTCAAGAATTTCAATTGCAACACTCAGATCTGCTCTGAGTTACAGTACAATGGCACTAAATATAAAGAACCAACTGATATTGCCAACATCCTGGCAGATAGGTTCAGTGCTAACTTTACCCCCCCACACCCTAAACGGCCCATCTCTATACCAGAAGAATGCAAAGTTCCTGTAACCATTGCTGCACAGGTAAAAAACACACTATCCAAAGCCACGAACACAGCATCCATGGGACCTGACAGCATCCCAGGCTGCATTCTACATGAACTACTGAATGAACTGTCACCCCACCTAAGTACCATGTCCAGTCATAGCCTCACCTCAGGCTTTGTGCCCACTGAATGGTGCACATGACGGTTATCCCACTCCACAAAGGAGAATCAACCATGGACCCCAGGAACTACCACCCCATTAGCCTGACGAGCCTGGTCTGTAAGGCCATGGAATGTATCATCATGGAACTTATAGACAAGGACATTGGTAGTCTCCAAACTCTGGACCCACCCAGTTTGGGTTTGTAAAAGGCAGATCATGTCTCCTAAACCTGATAGACTTCTTTGAAGCAGTCACCAAAGCCGTATATGAGGTTAAGGTGGGTGGTTCACACAGACTATCTAGATCTCACCAAGGCTTCTACACCATCCCCCACTCTGGAATTATAGATAAACTCACTAAACTAGGTATAAATCCCTATGTCACAAGATGGATTGCCAACTGGCTCACTGACAGAACCCACACTGTGAAAGTAGAAGACTCCAAATCCGATTTTAAACCAGTGACAAGTGCAGTACCATAGGGTTCAGTCCTAGGTCCTCTCCTGTTTGGTATCTACTTCTCTGAAGTACAGGTTAACACAGAAGGTCTTTGGCTAATGAAGTTTTCTAGTGACTGCAAACTAGGAGCCATAATTGAAACTCCTAACAATGTGGACATCCTACAAAAGGGCCTCAATGAGACATATGCCTGGTGTCAAATCCATGGCCTCAAGCTCAATGCCAAAAAGAGCATTGTCATCCCTTTTGGTAAAAACTCTGTATCTATGAACTACCACATAGGCGGTAGTCTACTTAACACTGAAAGTGTGATAGGAGATCTTGGGACACAGGTGGACAGTACTCTCTTCTTTGATAATCACATCACCATAGTAGTCATAAAATCCTTCTATGTGGCACACCTCATCTCAAAAGGTTTCTTATCCAGGAAAAAAGGGTCCCCCTCTACTCATCGCTCATTAGACCCATTATAGAAGTACAATGCCCCTTTTGGTATGTACCTCACAAGACATTTACAACAACTGGAAAGGCCGCAGAAATACCTCACAAAGAGGATTACCATCATCAAACAGATGTCCTATGCAGACTGTCTCAAAAAACTCCAGCTTTACTCCGTCAAATATCGCCTACTCAGAGGCGATCTCTGCCTAGCATAAAAAGCTATGTCAAACCCAGAGCTGTTGGACATGCTCCAATTAAAGAAATCCAAGTCCCTCTGAGCTACACACTCTAGGGACCTAAACCTTGTCACCACAATAAACAGAACATGCTCATGCTGTAGGGATAGATTCCTGTCCCAGAGACTTCCCATACTCTGGAACAAACTACCTATCTATATCAAACAAAGCTCCTCATTAGCACTCTATAAGAAAAATCTTGATGATTGGATGGGAAATAGAAAATTCACCCTGGAGATCACTTCTGTGACTCTGCTCGACAGGGGCACAGGAAAATAATTTTCTTTGGTGTCTAAGGCCAGGATACCTTTTTGGCTAGGCTTAAGGCCTAGGGCCAATAGCCTAGTGCCTACCTATGAACCTATGAGTATGCTGAATGCCAACATTGTCCTTGTTACCCTGTTATACACATATGCACCTATAGAGCTATGCAGTTATAGTGCTGTACCTTGCTGACAACATATGTCCACTGTGCTGACATGCCATCCTATGCTGCTTTATTTCTGCTGTGTATCCTTAAGTTATCCCAACAGACTTCTGTAACAGAAACAGAAACAGGCCCATGACAAACCTCTCATTGTGTAACTGTACAGCCAATTCTACAACATACAACATAAGGACCACATAAGGTACACAAATGTATGTGCCATACATGTGACAAATGCCAGCATACAGTATCTCGCGTTAACCACTACAAGTGGCATGGTGAACCAACATTCCATTACACAAATACATGTTAAGTAATATAGTTGCCCTCTGCATCAGACCCATAGCATCATTTCCCTGCATTGATGTCAAAGATGACAGGGATGTGGCATAAGTAGCGTCACTTGCACAGGGTGTTGTGTGGGGATGCAAGAGGCCTAGGCTGGCCCAAATGATAAAAAGCATGTATGTGATGTCAGGGGGAGCATGTAAAATGGACCATGGGAGAGGTGCTTTGTGTAGCTGTAGGTGACCTGTATTTGACAGTGGTATGTGAGTGTGTGCATGTACACAGTCAAGCTCAGTGCTAGCCCTACACACGTGTATGTTGGACAGCTTTGGACTGTAAATGGTAGAGATGACAGTGCACCATCTCTGGCCCCAAACATGGGAACTGGCTCTGCCAAGAGTTGCACAGGCACCTCCTTGCCCAAGATCAGAAGCAGTGCTAGTACCTGACACTGACTGCTGTCTGCTGGGACTGTGTCCCTCACGGGACCACCCAGGACCATGAGCTCATGGCCTGCCATGTTGTGGCATGGACAGCACACTCCCCTCTGAAGTGCTGCATGTACTGCCACTACAGAAGTGTGAGTGTGCATGGCCATGTAGACTTTCAGGAGATGGTGTTGCTAACCTATGTCCATGGGTCTGACGCTCAACTCCAACCACACATTTCAGCGCAGACAATATGCTCTCTGATACAGATGCTGTCTCAGCTCACCGTCTGTCCACTGCATCAATGAACCAATCCAAGGTGTCCCCAGTGCAGTGTAAGCTGTCACAGATGTCAGACTGTGCACCATCCATAACCTTAAGCATACACCTGGTGTTCTGTTCAAAACATGCTTGTACATCCATGACTGCCCAAAACATGAGCCAGGTGACCCATGATGGGACACCTGTGTTGCACAGACAGCAGACCTCCTACAAGCACCCCTGTCAATTATCCTGTGTGGGACCTTGCCAGCTCTCTGGCTATGGCCAGTGTCTACACTCACTGGAGCCATAGTTGCCACACTTTCCTGTTAAATGTCACCAGCCTCTGGCTGTCCAATATCTGTGGCCTACGGGGATAGGGTATGTGTGGGCATACAGACTGTGTCCAGTAACAATGGGGGCAGAAGAGTGATGTCTACCTCTGGGAAAGATTCAACCTCCAACACCCCCACCTGTGCCTCACTGTGGCCACCATCATCATCAGTATCCAAGGAAACACAGACATCAGGTTTTGTAGGGGACAGACTCCAAACCCCACTTTCACCTGCAATAGGAATGAAAAAAGCAGTACATTAATACCTGCACTATTGTGTATGAAAAGCATCCAAGACTCATAACAATAAAGACCCACAACTGGACTAGCCATAAAACAATTTCCTTCTCTTCCTTCGTCCACAAGGCACTACCGCAGAACACAAATTAAATTCAACTCAGGACCTTTATAACCATCACTTGAAGTAAATCAAGTCAAACATGAGCAGTGATATTTACCTTTTACTTACTCAGTATGACACTGTAATTGAAAAACAACAGATAAAACCCAGTACAACTCTCTTCACAATCATATGGGAATACACATTTCACTGTCTAATGTATTTATCTTCAACCTATTGTATTTTAAAAGGCATTTTAGATTCCTTGCTTCATTTAAACCAGGAGCCTTATTTGATCTTACCTATAACTGCCAAAGTGTATCTGTTTGTTGAACTACACTCTTGTGACTACCCCTTCTCAAAACCTTAGGTACCTCTTCCAGACTGGCATTTAAAAACATCATATGTTGTTTACACACATAATTATGAAAAGAAGTCAAACAAACAGCAGAGAACCAAACCAGGAAGTAAATGCACACACAGCCAGGAAATGGAACAGCTTGTTGTAAGTTCACCAAGGCAGATTCAGTAAATCCAGGTAGGCACCAAACGAATTCAAATAATTCCTTTATTCAGAACCACAGAATAATAACACACATATGTTGTTTACACACATAATTATGAATACATAGGGTATTTTTCTGGCCCTTAACCATAATAGACTATAATCTTTCCTTAACAAAACAAGTGTCAGACTTACCAGGGCCAGGCCCATGGCCTTGGCCAATACCTGACAGACCTGTGAATAGTTGAGGGTCGAGTAAGTTCAGTACCACTGCATGTTGCAGCACAACAAGGTAATATATCCATATATATATATCACATTTACAGTAGCTACTGTGTTATTTGTTGTATTGGTCACATTCTGAGTATGAGTGTATACCTGAAGTTACACTCCCCCAAGGAGCAAAGACCTGACCCCCACATAAAAGTATCTACAGCCTGACACACTGACTGCTACTGTATTACAGTGCTGATAAAAGTAAGCTTATCTGCACACTCCTCAGCTGTGGAAACTGTGGCACCCACCTCCGCGATGTAGGGTGTGATGGATGGGTGGGAGCTGTCACATGTTCCTAGGTACACAGGAATTCCTCAGTGGCTGAGTGTTGCTGTTCTGCTGCATGCCCTCCCATGGTGACAGCATGATCTTTGGCTATATCTGCTGCCCATCAATGTGCAGCATTAACCATATCTGTTGCCCAGTGTTGAGTCTGCTCATATGTCCTTCCCTGCTGGCCCATGGCATTAATGTCATGGACAAGGTCTGACCACAATGCAGCCCGCTGTTACCTATTATGTCTTCCCCTGGATAGCAGCATGTCATGATACTGCCTTAGTCCTTGCAAGATTATCTCATTCTCTGCATCTGAGAAGGGTGGGTATCATCTGTGGTACATTATTCCTGAAAGACAACACAAGGGGAACACATTATAGGATCAGATATGTGGATGTCCACTATGTACAGGTACACTAAGGGCAAAATGGCCAGCACTATCTACTGCTTGCTCACACATGGCATAACCCACAGTGTGACAACATACTAACTGTGTGGATACAACCGAGATAGTATCATTACCAAATTATTTCTCTGAATGCCATTACAGCTTCTGCTGTATGATCATAAACCCAGCACTCCATTCCACTGTGGTGTGCTCCCTAAGGCCAACCATACAATAATATGTCATAGAAGCAGTGACAGACAAATAGCAGTGTGCTGTAACAACCACTATACAGGGACAGTCCGACAACACCAGTGTACCACACTGACAAAAGGCAATGCCACCCTGATGTATTGTATGTCCCTTCTAGGTGTAAGTCCACAGGGTATCACTGACATGTCATTACTACAGGTCTAAGACTGGCTTACTGTTGTAATCCCTATTCCCCATACCGCTATCTTCCCTGTTATGCATAAAAAAAGTTACATACCTGCTAGAGTGCAGTACTCTTCCATTGAACTGTGTATCTGGTAAAGTTTCACAAAGGCGTGCTCTGTGTGAGTAAGGTCTCATACAGAATGTTTCCCCATAGCCAGCTGTCTGCCTTTTAAACATGCTCTCCACCACCAGGTGATTACTTCTAAACCAATCTGTGGTTCTGAAATGCTAATTGCAGCCAAAGCAGCTGAATTGCAGTATCAGTAGCCAATAACATGCAACCACTGTGCAATATATAAGGCCTTCATGTAGACATGGGCCCCTTTCTAAGCTGTTGACATGGATACTACTGGGGTGAGGTGACTACATTGTCACAGAGGGTAGGTCTGTAGCAGAAACCTTTACATAGAGCTGTGTGTACGACAAGCAACAGCTGATGCTGCAGGTAGTAGACATAGGCAGAGAGTATGAACACTTTGGAGGACAACAAGCTGTAGATGTATCTGTGTCAGCCTTGTTGTAGAGGCAGTGCCACGGTGAGGGTACCCTTTACAATCCAATTAAGGCATGTGTTTAAGCTACATATGTTAGGCAACTGTGTCAATACCAGGGTACTAGGCAACATGTAGTTCTGCTATATGGATAGGTGAAGTGTGTTCCTACCTGCAAGCTTGTTACTTCATGCACTGAAAAGCAGTTATTTAATTTGCAATGTTTTGCATGGATACAGTATATTAGTGATCCATTAATTTCTGTCTTTACAATAATGAAATTGAAATGCAGCACAACACTGGATTTGAACCCAGGACTTTGTGTAGCAAAGTGTACTGTATGCAAGTCATTCAACAAACTGAGCTACTGAGTCACTGCTACAGCAGGTGTACACCCAAGATATATGTGCACACATACAGGTTGTGACAAACATTTTCTCCATCCATCAGTATGTGCATGGCTTTATATGGATGTATTTCTGCACCAGAGTCCCAGTTAAACATGTATTTTGTCACAAATGCCTTAGCAAGTGACTTTCTACATGGTGCTTATAAAAGGGCACATTTACCTCCTATCACAGGCCTCAGTTACATCCATTATCTTGTGTTTGGATGTCTAGTGGTGTACTATTGCACCATAATTCAAGACAGAGTGCCATTTTTTCCATTACTGTTTAATGAAAGATGCTAGGTATGTGATGAAAAAGGAGGTGGTGATTCCACTAGATTTGATATACACAGATGATATATTTGTTGTGATGCCCCTCCTCTGGGACAGTAATTAAGGAACCTGAATTCTCACCACTGACACCGGTAAGGGATGTTCACTTGGAACAAAGATAGATACACAAAGTATTTCCAGATACAGCTCTCCATATCAAGCACAGTTTTGCTTAAGAGCACACAGGGACACAGTCCAGGGTCTGAGATTCTCTCTCTCTCTCTCTTCAGGCCCCCAGTAAGATGCCCCACTGACATAGATGTAGAGTTGAGTGTCCAAGCCAAGTCCTCCACCATCCTCTCTGTGAAACCAATGCTCTGTGTCCCTGCTCCAAACAGCTGACACACACACACACACACACACACACACACACACACACACACACACACACACACACACACACACACACACACACAAACACGCACACATACACACATACACACATACACATGTAATATTAACACACATAATAATATTAACACACACACTATTAACATAATACACACACACACACACACACACACACACACACACACACACACACACACACACACATATACACATGCACACACCTGGGAAAGGCTGGCACAGATTTACTCACTCTGTTACCCTTTGTCCAGACTATAACATAGGTACTGCCACCAGAAACTGTAAAGCCAGCCACTCTAAGGCTCTTACAAGGGTACCCAACTT
>NC_056730.1:795031255-795048755 GCF_019279795.1 Protopterus annectens
ATATAGTATAAATGGTAATACTGGTAATGTTCACACACATCAACAAACGTAGTGGACCTCAGACAGCAACATACTGTAAGGTCACACTGGGCATGCTCACACACTTGAAACTATGAGACAAATGTCAGGCAACAAAATACTGAAAGTCTGAAGTGGGCATGCTCACACACTTAGGTAAAGTTTGAGTACAGCAGTGGGCCACACATATCCCACAGTTGCAAGTGTCAACCCAGGAACCTCGCACTATTCACTAATCCACCATGTGCACACAGTGATATGACAACAGACACAATATAAAATAGTGAAATATTGTCACAATCAAATATGTTATGCAGAAACCTAGGTTGTTCATAGGAAGTGGTAAAGCAAAGAAGAAACAAAACCTGCAATCAGTACCATCACTGAACAATGTGCATCCTGAACATTAGCATAGGTTCAGAGGTTGACACTAGGCTATCTGCCCTAGGGTATGTAGAAGTCTAGGCACAGTGTGTTTGTAGTCTGCAATCACGACAGATCAGTAGACTGTGCCTGTCAATAGTAGGTCACACAAGATATCTCACACATGTTCATTTCATTCTGCCTCTGTCTAGCAAGGACCTATAACATATCCAAGGGCTAAACATACAATCACACGTCCACCTGTGAAGATGTCACCTGTAGGTGGTTAGCGTGGGTCTGTGCATATGTGGTACTGTGATCACATTCCCAAGTGAGTGGAGCCTCTGTGATGGTAATATGCCCCTCCAGCATGTCCTATTAACATCATTGCTCATGTACCTGTCCCTGGAGCATGTAGCTGTAAGGGACTTTGATATCCTCACGTGGAGCCTGTCCATCAATGCTGTCATGGACATGGCATCAAAAAAAGGCACAGACTGCATCCAAGTAGGCAGTAAGCAACCGAGGAGAGCTGGGGCCACCATAGCCAAACTGTGCATACCATCTGTGTGAGTCCCTAGATCCACTTGGTATGTAAATCTGTGTACAGTCCAGTTGCTGCAGGTGTTGGGTAAGGTACATCCAAAATGGGCCATTGTATCCAAGTATGTGCCAGATAACTTCAGGGTCACAATGACCCCCACCTGATCTGGATGCAAAACTGTATGGGATAAGGTTGCCTAAACAGAAGGTGTGTCCAACAACTTTGGCAATGTGAATGTCATAGGCAAGAGTACTACGTATTCATGTCCACAAATCACAAACCACACACACTGTACATGATGTATCATCACCTATCTGGTAATGTGTGTGCACGATGTTACTACCAAAGGTGATGACTATGCATCTAAAGTAAGGTAGCTGTAGGCCACGGCTCTGGCACCAGTCAGCCATCTCTCTGAGACCCTTTCTGAGGATGTCTGTGCCAGCTGTGAAGTTGAATATGGCACACAGTTTGCAGTCATCTGCAAACATGGTCATCCATATTCCCCCTGTGTTAGCCAGTATGTATCAGAAATATATACAGAGCAAGAGAGGTCCCAGGACTGAGCCCTGTGAGATGCCACATGTAACTGGTGTATAGTCAGACATGGCACCTGCAATACTGACCATGTGTGTCCTATCCATGATCCAGTTAGCAATCCAGATTGTGACATATGTGTAGATATTGAATTCGGTGATCTAATGTGTAAAGGCCAAGTGAGGTATTGTGTAGAAGTGGTGTGCGAGCTCCAGGTAGGCTGTGTGGACAACCCAGTGTATGTCTATGGACCTGTTAACTGTTTAAAGACATCAAACATCTGCAAGAGGCAAGATATACCCACAGCAATACCAAATTGTGTAGGATCCAGTGTCTGTAGGTTCACAATGTGTGTGTGTTCCATGATGGTACACTCCCTAGCATAGCAGACCAGGATGGTTAGGCATATATTGTGATAATGTACAGGGTCCCTTGTGGCACCAGCATTGTGTAATGGGTACACCATAGCTGTACGCCATTCCATGGGTACACATCCTGTAGTAACTGTGATATTGAACAGTGACATAATGTGAGTGTGAAGTTTGTCAAGAATCTCATGTATGCCACAGTCTGGGACACTATCTGGTCCCACTGATGCTGTGTTGTCTGCTATGGAGAGGGCAGCACACACATGTTCAACTGTGATGTCAGGGAGGCTACACCCTGTTGTGATGGACATGTGCACTGCAGGGGGGATGGTGGGGAAATATTACCACTGAACCTGTTGTCCAGGATGTTGGCAATGTCAGTGGGTCCACTGTATCATTTGTAATTATGCAGTAACTCACAGCATATCTGCGAGTTCCCACACAGGTCCCTGACATAACTAAATAAGTCCTTGTGATTGTCCAGAGTGTCTTTTGCAAGTGTCCGTTAGAAGTGGGCCTTAGATGAATCAACAACTGATCATAGCTATACCATAGTACTGATCAGAGATGCCTACCAGATTGTGATTGTGCTCCATAATGTAGTAACCTCCTCCTGTCCATGTACAGCTCAGTAATGGCCATGGTCCAGTAGACAGGTCCCCTGCCTTTGGAGGAGTGAGTGTTGTAGTTATCTGGGATAGCATGATCCATGAATTCCAGTAGTTGTCCATAGAATGTGCTTGTAAAGTAAGTAGTTGTCTGAGCCATATTTAACACAGTCCCAGGGTCATTGAGGGATACCACCTCAGTTTGTACAAGTCTGATGTTTGCTCATGAGAAGTATGTCACTGAGATCACATAGGATGTGTGTGTGTGTATGTGATATGTATGTCTAGTGAGATGAATGTATGTTCCAACCTTAACAATTACAGGTATACCTCTGTTGTGGAACATAGAGTCCCCATGTGGGTGATGATCAGGTACCACATGTATAACCCCCTGTGGGTGTGACCAGGTCTGCCCTAGCATTTGAGTGTAACAATCTTAGCAACTGTTGTTCGAGGGTGTCACTGCTTGAGTAGTATACCCAGTCAATGTGTGTGTATTTGAAGTCACACAATATAATGGTGTTTGGTGAGACCTTCACATTCCCCAGTGTTCCCAGAAATAACGACTGTTAAGCCCATGTTTGGGAGTGTGGTCTGTAACAGTCTACAAACTGAAATGCAGTTTTGTCCACTCTCAGTTGCAGATGTATGTTCCCTAATGCTTTGTGTACTGCTACCAACCTGAAGGTGTGTGTATGAATGATGTATATGGATTCCCCCCTATTGTTGTTGTCCGGTCAGAATCTTGTGTCTGAAAACCATGGTATGACGTAAAACCTGTTAGTGCTGCTGTGCTTTTGTGAGCCTGAACCAGGTGTCTGTTACTGCACATATATTGACAGATTTCATACTGATGTGAGTCCTGAGTGCATGCATTCTGAGGGTTAGACATCAGTTGTTGAGCACCATCACTCTCAGTTTCCTGTACCCTGTAACGTCTATGGCTGTGGTTATGTCTTCTGACCCTCACTTCAAGCAGCCACTATGTGTGTGTCAAGAGCTTAAGGCAGTCTGTAAAAGCCTAGGGGTGACAGGTGCATGGTGTCCATAGCGAATGTACATGACATGTTGAGTATGTAATCCCAGGCTGACAGACACTGGATCCCCTGTGAATGACAACAATACATTAGGCAACTGCTAAAACAGATCATGTCATCTGTATACTGTGACATAGTACTTGGTGAGGGTAAGATGCTACACAAAGTCAGGGTCATACTGTCCTGGGCTACATGATCAGAGATCCCCTCTATGTCTCTTGTCATGTAGTCCAGGGAGGAACGTCTGAGGGTCTACACACTAGAATGGTCAACGATGGAGCCATATTTGTACTTGCAGTGGACTGACAACAGTGCATGTGTCATGTGGCATATCCTGGCACCCGACACACAGCACAAAGTGACCTTCACCTTGTTCAGCCTGGTGAGTGGGATGTCAGTGTGACGGACAATTACATTCACCTAATACAAGTGTATGAGGTGTGTTGTGTAGGCCTAAGGGCTGTGACTGTGTGGCATGACTTTGTGAACTATGTGATGATATGTTTGTATGGTTGTGTGTTAGCAGTTGTTTGTGTGTCTGCTTTGGATGTCTCAGCTGCTTAGGCAGAGTATATTTAGATGCTCCAAGCATGTCATTGTGTGTCAATGTATATGGTTTGCTGTTGTCATAGGTGCATGTGTGACTGTATTTGTGGTGTGTGTGGTTACCTTCACCACCCGATAGACTGTGCCAGTCATGGCTTGGGAGAGCTCAGCCTCCTGTCAGTCTATACAGTTGCACCTCTCACAGATATCTGAGTCTGTTGGTAGGAGGACAGTGTTACCTGTGTACATAAGGCAGTTATAACAATGCGTCAGAATTCCAATATGCACCAGCTGGACTGGAGAGTACACACAAAACCAACCTTTGGACATGCCAGGATATGATGATGACATACACTGTCAAATGATCACAAAGGATCAGTAGTGTGTCAATTGTGTAAAAGAGTATAACAGGGTTTTAGTGTTCATGTTTGTTGTTGCTGTGGAAAGATAATCTGCAAAGGAGTACATACAGAAACATTACACCTCCTTCAGCTATGTCAGAAATATCGATGTACAGTCATATATGTCCTGAGTCAGGGTCAACTGTACCTGACTGACAATGTCAACATCCTGTCAGACAGGCCCATACATACATACCCACCTCCCAGTGACAAAAGGCCCTAACATCATACCAGGAGATATCACATGTAGAATGTGTAAACTGGTCCTCCTAATGCCAAATGAATCCCATCACATGGATAACATTGTTTCCCCATTTGTGTCATAAGTGAATGACAGGACAAACAGGCACTGCACCCGAACAGTCTGTTGAGCCTCACACTCTCTACAGGATCTTACACCGTTGCATGTGTTACAGCAACATGTGGCACACCCCACAAGTGTTGGTGCACAACACACCATGGAAACTATATTAAGTCTGAAATGCTAGTCCATGGAGTCCATCATGATTGCAGTCAGGAACAGAGATATTGTAAACCGATAAACACACAACACAAATGTCGGTGGTATGTTAATGAGCACATCATGTTCCCCAAACATGCTAGATATCTTGCAAGGCAGCCACCCAGGACAAACATCTCTGACAGGAGCAACGCAGGTCCCACATAGACTTTGAATAGCCCTTTACCAACATCACAGACACATGTGGTATCCACAAAACCTACAATCCATGCATGAATATGTATTGTCATATGAAGGAATGGTAATATGTCCACAGATAGATCACACCAGGTATGGATTGTGTATTCCTGTTCAAGATGTTCACACCTGCTGGCCCACAAGGTTCATTCGTGGGATTGCATAACACTAAGTGCACACACATTACCATGTCCAGTCTGATGATGTCAGCAACCTACAAACATAGCATGTGAATAGAAACCACAAAGTAAAGCATATAGAGCATCGTGTTAATGCGTATCTTACTAGTATCATAACATAGGTAGGATTTGAATCCTGCAATTGCTGAGTGTGTATGTGTGTGTGTGAGATTGACTTTGAGAAGAGTGGCCTTTTTGGAGACTGTGGAAACACATTAGGAGTGGTGAATACCTCTTTTCCAAATGTGATGATGTCAGCATCCTACAAATAGAGCTTTGGAAACAAACGCTTCCAGAAAAGCAAATAGTGCGTCATGTTAATGCATATCTCACTAGTGTCATAACATAGTTAGGTAGGGGTTTGAGTTCTGCAAATGCCAGGTGTGTGTAATTTCCTTTGAGAGGAGTAGCCTTTTTGGAGACTGTGGAAACACATTTTAAAAGAGGTACATCCCTCTTTGTAAAGTCTGATGATGTCAGCATCCTACAAATATTCAAGGACAACCAAAGCCCCCTAGTAATGCATATAGCGTGCCGTGTTAATGCATGTTTTTCCAGTATCATAACATAGGTAGGGGTTTGAATCCTGTGAATGTGTGTGTGTGACATTGCCTTTGAGAGGAGTGGCCTTTTTGGAGACTGTGGAAATACATTAGGAGTGGTGAATACCTATTTGCCAAGTGCGATGATGTCAGCATCCTACAAATAGAGCTTTGGAAATAAACGCTCTCAGTAAAGCAAATAGTGCATCGTGTTAATGCGTATCGCACTAGTGTCATAACATAGTCAGGTAGGGGTTTGAGGCCTGCAAACGCCAAGTGTGTGTGGGGGGTGTGTGTTATTTCCTTTGAGAGGAGTAGCCTTTTTGGAGACTGTGGAAACACATTTTAAAAGAGGTACATCCCTCTTTGGAAAGTCTGATGATGTCAGCATCCTACAAATAGTCAAGGAGAACAAAAGCCATCCAGTAATGCATATAGCGTGCCGTGTTAATGTGTATTTCTCCAGTATCATAACATAGCTAGGTAGGGGTTCAAATCCTGCAAATGCTGGGTGTGTGTGTGTGTGTGAGACTGCCTTTGAAAAGAGTGGCCTTTTTGGAGACTGTGGAAACACATTAGGAGTGGTGAATACCTCTTTTCCAAGTGTGATGATGTCAGCATCCTACAAATGGAGCATTGGAAATAAATGCTCACAGTAAAGCAAATAGCGCGTCATGGTAATGCATTTTTTACTAGTGTCATAACCTAGTTAGGTAGGGGTTTGAGTCCTGCAAACACTGAGTGCGTGTGCCACAAGTAGTCAATGCAGTGTGGGTTTTGCTTTTACTACGGTATGACATATGTTTCAAACAGTATGTGCATTGCACACATCGGGTACCTGTGTTTCAAATAGATTTGTGTTCATGTGACCTCAATCAGTACATAGGTGTGAGGCCTGCATACTACATGAATACATTTGTAACCTTCGACAGATTGTGCTGCTGCTTCTCAGATCATAGGTCACATATGTATGTCTGCATCAAGACTGGATAATGTAGTGACCCGTGGCCAAGGACACCCCTGCCACACACACCCATGACATGTACTGTAGAGTACTGTGAGTGAGGGTAATTGCTGGGGTATATGTCAGACATGTTCATACACAACAACAACTGGCAATAATGGACAGTCATGATAGGTGTGCACCAGCCCTGTGGATATGCATGCAGGCCCCTAATGTGTTATGTGAAACACCAAGGGACCCCACAATACCTATGGATATGTGGATACCAAGGGACAGATTACATAACATGTGTATGTCTGTACACATTGGTACCCAACATACATGTTCAGGGCTATCACCTATGTGATACTGTTGGGATAGTATGTATAGTAAATGTGGATGACTATGGCATAGACGGCATACTGCTATCCAGCATGTATTGGACAACAGGTATCTGTCTGTATTATACCCTTGTGTAGGATATGCATCCCATCCGGGGAATGCAGTGTAGGCCAATGCATGCATTACCAGATGTGGATGGACATATCCCTAGTATGTTTGCATGCACTGAAGAGGGCTTTATGCCACACAGGTGTGGTCCCAGGAACATGTGGTGGTCAATACCACTGGTTACTGTTATAGTATAGTACTGGAAGGATCCAACTGTTACTGAGTTCCCTACAACTGTGAGTCATTTGTCAGGACATCATCTAATGATTGGTTATAGGCATGCTGTTGAGGTGATGTATACTGCCAGACTGCAGATCATTGACAGATATCAATGGTATCACCCACAGCATAGTGCCAACCCATGTCATACACACATGTATACCCATGTTAATACATATCTGTAGTAGAATGCATACTGGCCATTGAAAGATACCATGAAATGTTAACAATGTGTAGAACAGGGTATGCCACACATCCCACGTGTCCACTATGCACGTACATGCAGACAGTGCGCACACACCATGTTCACAGATGTACACCTGCTAATTTGTAATGCACACATCACACACGTACTGTCCACTCACTAACACATGCTGGCAACACTGTACACTTCAGCCAAGTGACACATGGGGGGACAATACATACTCAGACCTAACACTGGTGTAAACAATGCTACAATGACTATCAGAACTGTGATGCATAATGCCTGCTCAAATATACCTACAAGGATATCAGTACACCTTCCTGTTGGCAACTTGCTACTATTGCTACACTGCTATGATGTCACCCTGTGCATCAGAACCATATTAGCCTATTCCTGCATCAATATGACAGATGACAGGAGGTGGCACAGGTGTCATCATATGCACAGGGTGTGTTGTAGGTTTGCCAGAGCCCGACATTGACCCATCCAATCAGCATGTCTGTGTGTGTGTGTGTGTGTGTGTGTGTGTGTGTGTGTGTGTGTGTGTGTGTGTGTGTGTGTGTGTGTGTGTGAGGGACAACAGTACTGCATGGGCCAATGTTGATGTAATGTGTGTGTATATGTGTGAGCCCTAGTTGTATGGTAAAAGTGTGTGTGTCTGCATGCACACAACTCCACCATGTGGCTGCCATATACGGGCGGTTGTGGGACAGCCACAGACAGTACCTGCTAGGCTGTACAGATCACTTTCTCTGGCCACGGACACCGTACCTGTGCCTAGCAGGGGTGCTACGGTCAACCCTGACTGGGTGCTATCATCAGAGGCAGAGGTATGATGACTGGACCCCATGTCCCTGCTGGGACTGGCCAGCACCATGTGCATGTGGTCTAGTAGGACGGTCAATGGACAGGTCAACCCCAGCATTGCTGGGGCTGGTACTGCCACTACAGGAGCGGCTGTGATCTGTGGTCCACCCGCGATGACTGCCAGCTGATGCTGTTGCTGGCATGCGTCCGCGTTCGCTTCTCATCCTTCCCGCACAGTCCTGGCTCATGGCTAACACATTGTGGAGGACATCTAATGTCTCCCTCCAATGGCTATCAATGACCTCGGTGCAATTCCGGATGGCACCGGCAAGGTCACGGATGCTGTCATTGATAGCAGTGTAATGGGCCCCCTGCACCCTTAGTCCCTGTCAGGTGTACCATTCCATACGTGCCTGTGCCTGCATTACAGCCCAGAACATACTGGAGGTTGTAATACTACCGGGGGCACGTCTGCCAGGGGCAATACAACCAGTGGTGCTCCCCCCGAGAACCTCTGTATATCCGCCTATGTGGTACAATTCTGGTAATCCGGCTATGGCTGCTGTGAGGGGATGCATGTGCCATAGGTACCACACTCTGCTGGTCAATGCCAACTGTATGCTGCTCTCAGCTATGGCCATTGGTGACGAGGGATGTATTGGCAGTATGAGTGTGCACATAGATGGGGTTGACCGCTGTGTACTGTCGATTGGTGGACCAATGACAGACCCTGTCAGACCTTCCTGTGCCACAATACATGTCTCATCATCTCCACTATTAGTGGTGGTGACATCAGGTTCCCTGCTGCATTCAGCCATGCCTAACACAGCACCTGTGGAAGGAAGACAGGAAACACACTTTACAATCTGTACATGATGTTAGCACACATGCACACATGCACACAAACACATGCACACGTGAACACATGCATACATGCACACGTGAACACATGCATACATGCACACGTGAACACATGCATACATGCACACGTGAACACATGCACACATGCACACATGCACAGAAATACACTGCTCACCACAGCATACACACACACACACACACACACACACACACACACACACACACACCAGCAATCTAACACATACACAAAAGTGGGTGATGGTGGGTGACAGTATCACAAGGCAAAATGTCACCACACACGTGTCAGCAGGCAGACCATGTGTTGCTCAACAACATGCAGTGCAAGTGTAGACAGCCCTATCTAATGACATTATACATGGCTTTGATGTATGTGTGTAGTTGTTCAGTGATTGGCTACACCCTGGAATACAATGTGTACATGGACACAACATTGCTGTGCAAGTATTATATGCTCTGCAATGTCATGTCCACCATAACTCAATGGTATACATACCATGGCTGCATGTGTCATCTGTGCGATACATAGATTGCCATGTGTGATGACAGTGTCTGTGTCCATATCACAATAGTGGGCACAGGTGTAGCAAATGCATGCAATGTACAGATGTACAGACATGGGATGAGTGGTGCATGTAGACGTGAAGGAATCCCAATGCACGACATGGACATTGCACAGTGGTTATGGTGGGTGTGGGACATATTGCAGATATGTTGTTGCCAGCCATAACATGGCATGCTACATGACTGCAACATTAAACACCACACATACCCAATGTGTGCCATGTGACCTATACACCCAATAGCATTCCAGGACATATATGTGGCTCTTTGTACAGATGGCGGCTGTTGTGCAAAATGTGTATACTAGCATATGTAAGCGCACACGCAACATGCTATGCATGGTGTGTATAGGTGCATATGTTTGCACACACAGAACAATGAGGTGCACAACAAAGACTGCTATGTGTAGTACTGTGGTCACTGTAACTGGATGGGGTGTAGTACCATGTGCCATCATCATCATCATGCATCTTGTGGTCACTCATGGCTACTACTGTGTGACAGTCCACCACCTAGCATGCTGTACCTGAACTGCAGTGCCATGGATATGTTCACTATTACACAGCCACTTTGTACATGGGTGTATGAGGTGCCCAGTAGTGAGCATTGCCTAACATGACTGTGTTATGTGTTGAAGAGTGTTGCACAGCCCCCTGATAGGCCTCTACCCCTGAGGTACATCATGTGTGTGTGGATGACATGTGGGATACTGACGTGTGACCTTACAGCGGGTGTGTGGTTATGCCATATGTAGCATGACTTTGTGTACTGCATGTGATAAATGTCTTATGTTGTGTACAGGTGTTGCAACTATGCCTATCCAAATTGCAGTATGGGGTTGCCACAACTGTGTGTCATGCTCTGTGTATTGCATGTCAATGAGGCAGCTACTGACATTAATTGTTACGTGTACATGGCCTACACCTCACCTATGACATGCATATTTCATTACCAACATTGCAGGTATAACACACTCACCAGCATGGATTGGTTGCCCTGCCATCACACCAGAGGAACCTATGAGAATATGAGTGGGTTCATCAGTGGCCACAACTGTGACATTGCTACAGTGGGTATACTAAACTGCAGTACAACAACAGTCAACAGTCACAGGTGTAGGGATATTATACAAACTATCCGTATTGCACAACAGTAGGCAGCGGAACTGCTAAACACACAGTACACATCTCACATACACATAATCTAACAATAGAGTTAACTGTAGTCTACAGATAGGGCAAATTACCTGCTTGCTCCAGGTGGATGTGCTGGGTGGCTCTGGCATCCATTACAACACATGTCAGAGGTTGCTGTAGCTGTTGTCCAGGAGCCACCACATTTAGGAGTAGCTCCTCCGCTCTGGTGGGGGGGATGAATGGCCACCCCACCACCTGTGGCAAGCTACTATCTTTGGATATCAGACACATGCCGCCGGACTTGTCTAATTAAATCACTGCAGTGATGGCGTACCTGCTCATATGTCCGGTTATGCATGCCTATGTCATTTACCTGACTAAGTTCCTGCCACAGTGCAGTCCGCTCCTGCTGGTGCTGGCTGGTTCTGGAGAAGAGCATAGTGTACTGCTGCAAAAGGCTGTTGACTATCACCTCTTCCTCTTCTGCTGTGTAAGCTGGGTTGCGTTTGTGGGCCATCTGGCTGAAAAAGATATGAACAACATGTGTGAGAGTGTCCTGTGGCACACTTTACACCTTTACCCACAGATATCACTTTACTGACAAATATACCATCCTATTGTCTGTCAGTTATTACACACGTTCAATAACACTTATTGGTTCTCAGGCCACAACTAACTAACACTGCCTGACAGACTCTATATATCACACTACTATACAACAGTACCTGACACACTGTTTGTGACACATTGCACAACCTCAAGACAGGGGTGCATATCACACCAATGCATGAATAGAGATGTCATCCATTGCAATAGATGTAAAGTACAGGTACAGTAGTACCAAACACCCTAGTCATTGATGCCATAGCCCTGCCTAACAGATGTGTCCAGTTCTTACTATAGGTGGCATACTGCTGTAACAGACTATATATGTTGCTGGATACACACGTTAACCCTGTAACACACATATGATTGCAGCCATTGTACGGGCATAATCACACACACATCAGGCAAACATACAACGCACCACTGTATGCCAACACAGATGAGCATTACCTGTGTACCATATGGTGCTGAGTGCCACTACTTACACACCCTTATACTTGCAGTCTGTCCTCTGTGCAGACTACAGGAAACGCACATGACAGTGTTTCCAAGCAATGTGAACGCACACCATACTGTGCTTTTTAGCCCTACAGCTTCAGGTAGTACTACAGTTCATATTGGTGATGGATTCACCTGCAGTACCACTCACTAAGCATACATATATTGCTTTAGCCTACAATGATACACCACATTCGTCAATGGAGAACTACGTCACATCATATGCCGTACTACTATGTCTGCCTAACAGTACATTACACATCCGTTGCTGTCCTCACAGCTAGGTTAGGCATGACCATGTCAGATACATCACACTAAGCTATCACACATTTACAGACCTTGCACACATTCAGCATTACACTTATTCAACCTCACATAGCAGCTATTGCATTAAGTACATATGTGAGTGCATAGTGTCATAGGTAGGTGATATGCTATTGGCCCTAGGGCCTACGGCAGCCTAGCCATATGCTACCCTGGCCTTTGACACACATGTACTTTGATTTCACTTGCCCCTGCCAGCCTGAACCACAGAGGTGTTTCCTGGGGTGTATTAATCTCCCACACAATCATCAGGGGTATTTATAACAACTGCTAAGGAGGAGCCTTGTTTGCTATTGCTATGTGATCTATTTCAGTGTATGGCATATGTCTGAGATGGGAACCTATCCCTCCAGCATGTGCTGTTTAGTGAGCTGACAAGGTTTAGGGCCCTAGAGCGTGTAACCCTGAGGGATTGTGATATGTTGCCATGGTGGTTGTCACCCAGCTATGGGTGTGACATACCTCTATGTCCGGCAGAGGTCACCTCTGTGTGGCCAGTATGCAATACAGTGTAGTTGTGGTTTTGTGAGTCAGTCTGCATAGGGGATCTGTTTACGGACAGTATTACCCTTTGTGTGTGGCCTGTTCACCTGGTGTAGTTGTCATGTGAAGTACATACCACACAGGGCATTGTGATGAGGAGAGGGGAACTCTACCCTATACTTCCATAGATGACACACCTGTTGTCATGACACATACCACACAGACAGATTACAGGTGTAGTGTGGCACTGTCTTCATCAAAGTGGAGGCCACTGTCCACCTGTGTCCCATGTTCCCTTATCACACCTTCACTGTTACGTAGATCTCTGCCTATGTGTTAGTTAATGGGTACACTGTTTTGGGAAGGTGGAATGGCACTGCAGTATCAACACTTGTCTACAGTCCATGCCTTGTTCACCACACACCTGTTGCAGTACATATCACCCCGTGTCTCTCTGTCTCTCTCTCACTATATATATATATATATATATATATATATATATATATATATATATATATATATATATATATATATATATATATATGCATAGCTATACACATACATGTACACATCCATTGCTGTACACATGGATGTACATATAGGGACATGTACAGTCCACCTTTCATGGTGGGGATCTCACTTATGCAACAGTTGTGGGATGTACAGGTATGTGATTACATTACACAGTGTTGTGCAGAATGCATGTGGGTGTCCTCAGCCCTTGTAGCATTAGCAGGCCTCACTGTCTGTAACACATCAGATCTGACAAATCTGTCCCACAGCATTTAACCACCACAGGACATATATCAACACTACCATAGCTGGCCTTAGGCATAGGCCTACTGGGCGGCCACCTAGGGCGCCGCTCTAGCAGGGGGGCTTTTACACTATTTATGTGGACACAAGGATGGAGGCACCAGGAAGTGTGGTAGGGGGCACCGTGGGGCCCTTTTGCCTAGGGCACCAGTTGTCCTAAGGCCACTCCTGCATACTGCATGCTGTCTTCTAGGCCACACACTACGACCTACATGGATATATGCACATATCACCATTCACTGACAGATAGCTGCCCACCCTTCACTAACAGTTGCAGTATGTCCCTTGCCCTATGCACATGTGCAGATACAGATAGATACATACTGCTGCCACACATGGATGATTTGCAGTGTGTAGAGTACTCTTCGGGAACATCTACACATGCCAACACATACATTTGAGTTACATACCTTACCTTTGTATTTCCCTGCTCCGTGTGTTATGGTTTTGATTTTTTTTTTATTGCTGGTTTGTTTTGGGTTTTTGCCCTCTATTTAACCTTCAGTCTCTGTTTCTCCCTCTCTTCGGTCTCTGACTCAGTCTGTGTCTGTGTCTCTCTCTCACTTTCTATCTCACAACACCTGCAATGATATAATTGCATGTGTGGACTGCAGGTACAGCCTGCTTTTCTAGGTATCTGCACTTGTGCATGTGACAGCCTCTGCACCAATTGCTGCCCACCATTCAGTAATTGCATGCAGCCTGCTGTTTGGTGATTGCATTACTCACTGTGATTGCAGCCCACTGCTATAAAATGCTAGGTTAGGTAGGCGTAGCCCTTTCAGATTTCAAAGGTGGAGCCCATTCTTGTTTGCTCTGGACACCATTGTGTCAGTCTGATGGTTGGTATATGTCTCTTATCTGATGCTAGGGTTGTAGCCAGTTATGTGCATGTTGTACTCATACCTGCATGTTGCTGCTTCCAGTGCACACATCTCAATGTAGACATGTACGCACCCCTTCAAATGCTAACACAGGATACATGGGAGTATGTACTTTTTTCTCACTTACACAATTAACTGCCATACAAATGTGGTTATTGCACGGTATTCCTGTGGCCAGTATTTATCCTGGTCTGATACTGTGTGGTATTTGTAAGGTGATACTGTAACATTATTCCCTGCTAGAATGGCTGGTTCTCCTTTCACAGTCATGTCATGCAATTCCACGACCACTGCTGGTAAAGACCCACAGAAAAGGGTTTGTGTTATACCATTCCTAATTTCCATTTACATTCCCTCATTGTAATGCATGATATATTTATTTCAGTACCAATTTATTTGTAGATCTGCTGTGGCTTAGTGGTAATTCATGCAGTTTATTGTGTCAATGGTCTGGCTTTCGAGTCTGGCAGAGGTTTTTTATTTTGCTGCTCAGCAAAACAAGGGCCCTGCCATAGAGTGACTAAGGCACTTTTAAGCAGTAGTAAGCAGGTTTATGCAATGCTTAGCGATGCTTAGCTAAGCGCACACATGCGCACACTCGCTTAATCCCGCTTACTGCTGCTTAAAAGTGCTTACTCCCGCTAACCCCCGCGCTAATTTCTTTGAAAGAAAAGAAAATGGGGAGATAGGAAGGTGGTGAAAAAGGGGGCACAGAGAGGGAAAGACAGTAGGAAAACAAGCTTGGGGTGTGCAGGATGGGTGTAGGTCCATAGCTGCCTATTTCTTTACCAGCAACAGCTGTGCATAAGTTGAAAATTTGGAGTGGAATTTGAAACCTTCCACCCCTGAAAGAGGGGTGAGGACAACAAAGTTTGTTGGACTGCCAGTTAGAATTATCAGTGTACATGTCCATTGGACATGAGTGCGAAATGGGAAGCTATGTATGGGGCGTAATTTTTTTTCGGGTACAGATTGCCCTTTTTTTTTTTAGGGGAAAGTGGAAAGTGAGGTAGAGGAATTAGGTATATTTGGGGAGGTAGGTTGGGTAGGTAAACAGACAAGACAGACAAGACAAACAAGACGTATATAGGGGCGGAGTATGACACATTGGGAGGGTAAACACAATTGACTGGGACGGATGTTTGGAAATCGCAAGCCCATGAACCCACAGATGGTAACAGTGGGACTGAAATCCCTACCCATGGGCAGTCACCACTGGACCTTCACAGACCCGAGGGTCGCTGTGCTGGGGCTGCGTAGGAGGGGCAGGCTCACCCGTGAGTCACTACACTCTCGCCTCGAGCTAGCGTAGGGGATCAGTGACTAAATGCTGGATCTCCCTATGCACCACAACCCAGACCCTTCAGAGGGTGACAGGAGGCCCTTCTCCATCCACGCTTGCAGGGGGGGTGAGCCCCATCCCCTGCAGCACTTCCACCCGAAGGTGGCACAGGACCTACAGAGAAGGGTGGCCCGGGCTGGGCACCAGACCTGCTGGTGCCAGGTGCAACTGCCAGCTGAGTTAGGATAGGTGGGTCCGCTGGGACCGGCCTTCCCATACGTTCTGTGATTAGATGTGTTTAATTACAACATAGACAACAGCATTCCAAGTTAGTTGTAACAGCATGCAGTAATATTCCCATTAACCCAACACATCAGGGTTACAACAGTTGAACAGCAAGCATAACATATGCATGTATTGAACGACAGTGGACATTCCAACAGCATGCAAGGATGATTGGTGGCAACAGGCCACCAAGATTGTGGTGTTTTAACAGGGGACATGCATCAAAGTAAGTGCAGATTTTTTATAACAATAGGATATACGTCCCAACAAATGTTATGAGATTAGACATACCCATTGAGGTGTGGAATTGCATTGTTTATGCACATGGAGTAGGGTGTAAAAAGAAACCTCCATTAACATCTTATTAGTACTTTAACTGTACACTACATTCCTATTGACTGCATGTGTATATCCCCTACATACATTCTTACACTAAGCAACATGCATTTGATTGTGTTATGGGTTTTGCTACTTCATGATATACCTGGCCTATATCTGACATGGTAACTGTCCAGGATGCAGGTGTTACTGCTACATACTTGCAGTAAATTGACTTGTTTATGTATCTGCAAATCTGGATGTGTTCACATGACTTTTTCACTTGTTTTCTACACAACCCTACTTTTCTGGTAGCACACTAACATTTCTGGGGAACACCTTGAAAGGCTACTCGTGTGCCAGATTTAGCTGTGCATGTCAGCCATTTCACAACTGTTGAGGACTGTTACATACTTCACAGCTACTGGCACTTCCTTCATCCACTTTATATGGGACTGCACTACTGGGAGTTGTCAGCACTTAATACAACAGTAACATTTCTTCACTGCAAGGGTACAACAACATTTCTGAGTAACTGGCACATACACACTGCAAGTATTATACCTTTCTTATGTACATTAAAACTCTTTTCTACAGGCTCTCTCCTTTATTTGACATTACACTGCATGCAGTAGACCTATTCAGGACATGTTACACCTTTATTGATAGGTTACAAGACTGTTTTTCAGGCTCACTCACTTTTTATCTATGACAGTGCATGCAGAGATAGTATTCCAGACATGTTTTTGCTTTATTCATGGGTTACTGCACTCTATTCCTGGCTATCTGACTTATGATATGTAACAGTACATGCAGAGGATTTATTCAGGGAATGAATGTTTTATGCTTCACAGCTACTGCCACTTCCTTCATCCACTTCCTATGGGACTGCACAACTGTGGGTTGACAGCACCTAATACAACAGTACTATTTTTTATTGCAAGGGAACAAGAACATTTCA
>NC_056730.1:795054052-795076552 GCF_019279795.1 Protopterus annectens
TAACTTTACAACACTTGGTTATATGTCCTTCTCTAGACTATTTAAAATAAATTGTGGAAACATAGGGCAGGATTCATGAAGGCTTGCACGGAGTGTAAGAGACGTGCAACACTCCATGCAAGCCTCGCGATCCAGGAACAGCCCTAAGCTCCGTGCGAGACCAGCTAACGTCTCTTACACGGACTGGCGTGATACTAAATACCTCACTTGCATCCGGAAGGTATGCAAATGAGGTATATTAGCGATCCAATGCAGAAAGCAGTCCGTAGAGACGTTTAGCTGCAGAAATGTACTCAGCTGACAACTGAGTACATTTCTGCAAATTCCACAACGGAGCAATGTCAGCTCCAAATAAAGGTTGCATATGACTCAGGCAGCATGCCAATGGCCAAATATGTGGCCATTGGCAAGATAACCGATGCAAAAATATTAAAAATATATTTTTTTTCGCCATCGCGATGTTTAAACCAGTGCAGCCTCAAGACAAACGGGCTGCGCCTGTATAAACCATAAAAGAAGGTTATAAACCCACAAATGTGGGTTTCATGCAATACATGGAATGACAATGCAGGGACCAGCAGACCAAAACCAACATTGCCACCGTGTAGTGGTTGCTAAGGGGGGAAGCTGAGTCTAAGACATGTAACTAAGCATTAGTAGGCAATCTGATGCAAATGAGGGTTCGGATACTGAATCTCACAGTCACATACCAAATGAGCACAGTCTGAGTAGTGTAAGAGATACAAAAGGGGCAGGAATAGAGTAGGGAGATAGGTGACATCACAGGGGGAATGGTAGAAAGAAATGCAGTTCATTGGAGGCCAGTGTAACATGACAGATGACAGGCACAGATCATGGAAAGAGGTGTGCCACTAGATAAGTCATTGAAAGTCAAGAAATGGAAGGTGTACACTGTTACCTACACCAAAGTTTCTTGCTGGCCATGCATGCACACGTGTGTGCACCATGAAGCGTGAGTAGGACAGTGTGCGTGTAAGGCAGTGTGAGCATGTGGGAGTGTGTTGGGAGATGTTTAACACTGTTTGCGCGGGTGTGCGCGTGTGTAAGGCAGTCTGAGTATGTTGGAGGCTGTTGGCAGACATGTAACAGTGTTTGCGCGGGTGTACGTGTGTGAAACCTGAATAAGTAGATTCTGAACCATGTAAGCACGTGTGCACGCATGTAAGCCACTGTGAGCGTGTTTCAGATAGTATGCACGTTGCTCCCCCCTGAGGAAACAGAGAGGAAAAAGGAAGCAACAGAATTAATAGGAAGCTAGCAGGGATAACTGCTGAAGCTAGCAGGTAAAAATAATTAGAAGCAGGCAATTACACAGGCAGAATAGTAGCCCAGCCCAGCACTTAAAACTCTGCAAACAGTAGTGCAGGATGTTTCCATTAAGAGACACTGCAAGACAGGAGTAAGCTAATAGAAGTGAAAACTGAAAAAGCTTCACTCAGAGCAGAAATATTAGGGGTTGCCATAGCTGTCATAATGAGACATAGGCGACTTGCTGAGGGTGGTGACAATGCAGATGGTGCCAGACAATCCACAGTGAGGAGACGGAGAAGAGTGTACAGGCCCAGGATCACCTACCACGGGTTACATGAGCTGGAGATAGTAGAGCGCTATAGAGTGGACAGAGAGCTCCTGCAGCAAATTGTTGAGCTGTGCAGGCCACGCCCACACACAGAACCAACAGAGGGGAACCCATCCCAGTGAAACCAAGGTATGTGTTGGCCTAAGAATACTAGCAACAGGTACCTTCCAGAGACCAACTGGCGATATGATGGGGATATCACAGGCATCAGCCTCCAGGGTACTACACCAGTCCCTGGATGTCATGTCAGCACATGTCGGTGATCATGTATATTTCCCCAATGCCCGTGAGGTATTGGCCAGCAATATGCATCTCTTCCAGCAAATAGCGGAATACCCTGAGGTACTGGGTGCAATAGAATGCACGCACATACGCATCAAAGCACCAGCCGGTGAGCGGGGTAGGGCCTACAATAACCGCAAGGGTTTCCCCTCCATCAACTGCCAGGTCATGTGTGATGTCCAGGGCATAATAATGAATGTGTGTGCTGGCTGCCCCGGGAGTTATCATGATTCCCACATCTGGCATTTGACGCAGCTGTACCAGACATTTGCCAATGGGGACATCCCACACGGACACCTGGTGGGGGATGCAGGTTATGCACTGGAGCCATGGCTGATGACACCCATCAGAAACGCACACACACCTGAACAGGAACGCCATAATGAGGCACACGCACAAACACGTAATGTAATAGAGCATGTGTTTGGGCTGCTCAAGTCATGGTTCCGGTGTCTGGACACATCTGGTGGAGCCTTGCAGTACACACCAACTACATGTACCCAAATTGTCATGGTATGTGCTATGCTACATAATATGATCTTGCAAAAACAGCTGCAGCAGGACCAGCATAGGGCCGGGCCAAACAGCCCCCCACCATTGGCAAGGCCATCACAGGCAGAGCGTGACTCAGAGGAGGAACAACCTGAGCCTGCCCCAGTAGGCAGAAGGAGGCGTGCCCAGTATGCCCTGGCCTTGGCAAAGAGGCAACGCATAGCACATACACTGGCTCAGTAGGAACCCTGGGAATGATACCCCTCTCTGACTCACTCATATAGTAACAGGGATGCCTAACATGACACAACCTGCTCTCAAACATGTACAGGGAGTGTAGTTTGTGCATCCGACAGAGGCAGCCCTGCAGCACCACCTGAGGCATGATTGCCATGTGTTAAGCAATGTAACATCATCTAGTATATGCAAACATGAAGACCCTGCCTAACATCTCACCCTCACCAAGCATGATGCCACACTATGAAGACAAGAAGATCAAGTACAATAATTGGCTGAAGTAATGCAGTCACTCAAAGGGGAGCCAATGTGTTACAGGCTGGGAAGATATGCAGAGTTAGACATGATGCACCACTGGCTAGGGGTGGCATGCACCTATCATGCCATGCCCCATGGATACTGGCAAAGGCTGTCAGTACCCACAGCATGCCCTGAATAGGTAAGTCTCAAAACACAAATCCAAACTCATAGGTTCTACAAGGGATAGGAACCTAGATGTAATACTACCCCATGACAGATGTATAAACAGCAAGATGTGTGCAGTGTAAACACACACAGTAAGGAGAATGTAGATACCAGTCCTGTAATAGAGAACTGGGCAAGACTCACATCAGCACCCTAACACTACCAGGTCACACCTCATACTGTGCTGTACAGCTGCAAAACATGGAACAAGCTCAAAAGGAGGGTGACTAGCAAGAAATGGCAAGGATAACCACACCCCCATGTTGGTACCACAACAAGAAGCAGCATGGAATATCCATGGTCAAATACCAATGGCTAAAACTGCCACGCAGTATATAGCCTGCTGCAGACCACTGCCCTAATACCAGGAACAGCACCTGGCCTATGTCGGAATACATGAATATATCAAGCCCCCCCAAACCACATTATTTTGCTCGACTGAAAATACCCAGACATACACCGGTAGCATTGTACTAGCACCAACACAGTAGGAGAAAATTACCCAGATTCCATAAACCAAAATGCCCAGGCACAATGTACTACTCCCACAAGAGGGGTAAGCATACTGGATGTGATAATCAGCAACATGTGTACTGGATGGCAAGATGAGAAGTGTACCCCTCACTGGTAAGACCAGACCATAGAGTAATCACACTGGATATACACACCCTGACCCCAGTCCCTGGTCATAATACCACAGTGAAAAACATGTGTAAAGTATAGGTTGCAGCCCTCAAAACTGATGTTGAATCCACAAAAGGCCCTGTGCAAGTGCAGAATATGGGACACACCACAGAACATGTTATACAGGCATTCCATGAACACAGCCAGGAATGCTTGGAGTATGCAATCACAAATAACAACAACACACAATGCCATACACGCAGGCATCTGGCATGCTGGCCTCCAGCCATTACCAAACCATGCAAGAGAATGAGAAAGTTACCACATGATAGAGCAAACATAAAAAGGGAAGTAATCACTGACCAGTAGTATGGCAACAACATATGCCCACACATACAATCCACTAAGTCCAGCCACAACAAGTATAATATATGAATCCAGAGGCAATGTGACGCCTGTACCAAGTACACAGACAACCACAACACCCCCCAATAAATACAAACATATGTGATAGATGCATCCATGTATCCAAACCAGAGGTTGAGCTCCAACAACTCAGTACTGTCAACACTAGTCAGGAGGAGAAGGTAACCACATACACCACAAACCCAGTCCCACATAGACCTACCACAACTGTAAACCAAACACATAAACACAGACAAATATTCCCGGAGGCCTTAATTACAAACACACCACACCAACAGAAGCCTCCAAAGTAGATCACAAGCAACCACAACCTTCAAACATAGCACATGCAATGAATAGTACGCAAAGCTGGTGTGCCAAACAGTCACAGGCCCGAAGGAGAAACAACATGCCTGATACAGTCGTAATAGGTGTCTGTATAGGCAGACACACAGCTGTCCCACTCACCAGACTGAACAAGGGAAATGGTAGAGTAAGTTGCTTGTAGGTTGCCACAAAATGCCACTTAACACAAGTACGCAGGTCACCCCAAAGCTAGCAGAAATATGATGCACTCAATGTCCATGCTGGTGTGAATTACCTGAGATGTACCTCCCTGGTCAACATCAAATGAGACATGGATGGTCCCTCTGAGTATGTACCCCAGGGCAGGATGACACTGGCTGTGTGCAGCATCCAACCCTCACCAAGAATGATGCCACAGTACAAACACAGAATGCTCATGTTTAACAGCTGGCACAGTTACAGCTGTCAGTCCAAGAGGGTGTAATGTGTGTCTGCTTGAGATGTCAAGCATGACAAGCCATGCTTCTGTTACAGGGATGGCTGTCAGCTGTTACCCGTGTGTGTCTGGATACTGGATAAGGCCTTTGCCGCCTCCATAGAGCCGTATGTAGGCAAGGCCAAAAAGACTACCCACCACCCTAGAAAACATAAGTGGTAGGAAACATAAGGGTAATGCTGACCAATGCTAGATGTGTAAACTGCAATATGCATGCCCCTGAGGCACTTCCCATTATGGAGAACATTGATGCCTGTCCAGTGACAGAAGTCTGCTGCAGGCCTAGTGATAGCACACCAGCACTACTAGGTTATACCACATACCATGTGTTATGGCCCCAACACCTACACCAAGACATCACAGGAGGGGGAGTATCCATATGCAGCACAGACACCCATATAGCCAGGTAATTGACAATGCACAAAGCAGCGGACACCACCCATGTGCACATAACTGTAGTCAAAACTGCTGTACAGTCTGTAGCATGCGACAGACCACACTCTCACACACAAGAACCCCACCCAGACATCCGAAGACACTGGACAGTATGAATGTCCCACCAAATACCAGACAAGGTACACAAAGTACCACATAGGTGTCAAACCATTATGTATGCAAGGAGTCATCAGGGACCTGGGGACACAGGTCGACATTAATCTGTCATGTGACAGCCACAATGCCAATGTGGCTATGAAGACTGTTGATATTGGACACCATATCATGAAAGGATTCACATCAACATCAACAGAGGTCACTGTGCCGCTGTACTGTTCCCTTATCAGACCCATAATCTAGTACAATGACTCATATGGGATGTACCATACGTGACACCTGCAGCGGTTCGGAAGACCTCATAGTTACCCCACCAACAGGATAAAGGGTGTGAAATATATGTCATATGCTGCCTGGCTGTAGACACCCCAGCTGACTGCAGTCACACACTGCCTACACAGAGGCATTGTATGTCTGTTGTACCAGGCCATGTCCAACACAGGAGTAATGGACATGCTACACCACAGGAAATCAAAGCCATTGGAGCTGTGAGTCACAGATGTCAACCTCAACACATAATGAAATAAGATGCGCTGGAGGGACAGATACATAACCCATAGGCTCCCCACACCCAGAAACAGGATCCCAATCCATGGTAGGCAGAGCCCCTCACTGACACCCCTCAACAGGAATATTGCCAAGTGGATGGATGACCGTACATGTATACTGGGGGTCCCCACTGTGTCAGGACCAGATAGAGGCACAGTGAAGAACCTCATAAATGGCCATAATTGAACATAGCAAGGGGTGGTGAAAGACACACACACTCTAGCTAGGCTTACTAATGGCCTAGGGTGTCTAGCCTACTATGAACCCATGAACCTATGAAGATACAAAACGTACAGGACACTAAGGATAATCACAAGGCATACCCAACTGATGGTAGGAACCATGTTGGGCATCCACAGATATGCTCCGAATCACACAGATATTACAAACAACATACCAAACACCCACACATATTGCTAACATACAACCTGTCAGGTGCAGTGCAAACACTTCAATGCAAAATACCTATCCCAGCAGATGGTCCCCTGACATTGCAGATGCTGAGGTAACAGCCATCATCTGCAAAGCAGAGCACACAGCAACAAAGGTATGTGATGGTGTCCTGTGCTGAGGCCAACATGGACCCCAAGAGTAATGGAATGCAAAATCACACTACTGGCCAATGTCAGCCTAACCACAGGATATGTACCCAAAGAGCAGTGTACAACAACAGTGGTCCATCACAACAAAGGTGTTGCCTGAATGGATACTGCAAACTACCACCCCAGGATCCTGACAAGCTTGTTCTGCACAGCTATGGAAAGGATCAGTATGTACCGCAGACAGAAGGCTAATGTGGACCTACTGATACTGGACCCTACACACTGTGGCTGTTGTAACTGCAGAACCGGCCTGTAAACATGTCTGACCCATTTGAAGCAGTCATTAAGGTCATTGATGAGGGCTATGTGGTCCACACAGCGTAGCTGGACCGTGCACATGCTTCTAGACAATACCGTACGTGTTCAGTATGGATATGTTCACCAGCTTAAATATACACCCCTATGTCAGTAGAGGGGTTGCAAAGCAGACCAAGGACAGAACTGACATGGTCAGACATGCCACCTCCATGTCAGACTACAAAGCGGATATGAGTGGCATCCCACAAGGCCTGGTCTTGCCCCCCCCCGTTCTGTATACATGTCCCATAGGTATAGGCCAACATGGAAGGACTGTGACTGAGCATGTATGCAGAGGAGTACAAACAGCCCACCATATCCGACCCCCAGCTGACACAAGAAACCCACAAAAGGGCCACCTACAAACAGACAACTGTAGCCATAGCCATGTCAGCAAGCTAATCGCAGAACTGTGTATAGACAACCACCGTGGATATACAGTAAGTGCCCACAAATTACCACACAGGTGTTAACCCATGAAGTACCTAACATGTAATGTGAGACCTGGGTACAAAAGGGGATAAATATCCTGCACTGGACAAACATGTGTCTATAGTGTTCACAGAAACATGTACCATATACCCACCCAAACATGAAGGCTGGCAGATGTAGATAAGGGGAACTCACTCTGGCTCTGCAGCCATCCTCCATCAGCATCACAACTGACTACAATAGCCCCTGTTCGATATACCACAGCAGACACCGCCATCAACTGTAAAGTCCACAACAGTACCCAACCAGGGGTAGCAAAGAGCATGAACAGATGCCATGTGTTGCCTGAGTAAACAAACTGCAGCCCCACACACCGCCATCCTTCCCAGCTACAGGAAAGCTGTGCCTGATGTAAGAAGCCATGTCCAACCTGGAATGAATGAACATGTTGCAACTTGTAAAATCTGAATGGCAGTGAGCTATGCACATGAGAGACCTAAACCCCAGCACTGACATACATAAGACAAGCTGTACAGAATGATCCATAACACAGAAGGCACCCCCACACTTCAGTAAACTCCTGGTACAGGTCAGCCAGAGTGCCACATATCAACACCCCTCAAGAGACATCCTGATGAGTGTATGGGAGATGGTAGGCTACCCTGGGTATCACTGTTATGTCAGAGGTAGACAGAGGCACAGTATACCAACCATGACATATATAATGGCAAACTCCAGTTACAATGTGTGTCGAAGGACAAACACACCCTGTGACTGCCATCAGAAATGGCCTACGGAACATCGCTAGTGTTTGCCAATGTCCACCCATGTTGTGGAATACACTAGCAATGTTGGACGAGCCTGGTGTAGGTAGTCCATATCTGAACATATTGCAACATGGTCATATGTGCACAACTGGCCCCCTACACAGTCTGTTGTGCTCAATATGAAGATGTCAAGCAGTGATAGGACTAAAGCCCAGGATACTGTCCACCACAGCGAAAGTACCGAACCAGTACACTATACGGTACTACAGTGTTAGGTCATTATGAAAGTATGTTGAGAACTGTCTGCAAAGTATCCCATGCAATTCCTGCACGCACAGTATAATCCCTGTTGTGGCAGACATGAAGCAGTTGGCCAGTTAGTACACAACATGACACACAACACACAATCATAAACGTGCGATAATGTCGAAGGTCACACACACCCAAATATGTGGTGGACTTCAGAGTGCAACATATGGAAAGCTCACACTGAGCATGCTCGCACACTTTGATAAATGAGGCATATGTCAGACAACATGCCATGGAAAGGCTGAACTGGGCATGCTCACACACTTAGGCCATATCTCCATGTAGCAGTTGGCCACACATATCTGGTATTTGTACGTGTCAGTCCAGGAACCAACCACAACACAGCAATCGGCCCAGTGCACACAGTAAATGACCACAGAGACATAAGTGATATAGTGGATCACCGTCATATGCAAACATCTGCCACAGATACACAAGTTGGTCATAGGAACAGGGAATGCTATGGCAATAAAGACCTGCAAACAGTAGAACAGCACAACAAATATTGTGCATCCGACAATTGAACATATGGGTGTAGAGGTCAATACTAGGCTTCTTGCCCCAGGGAATGTCAGCTCAGCCAGAGTGTGCTTGGCATCTGCATCCCCAGGATAGTAGGCTACCGTGCCACTGTAAAGTAGGTCATAGAAGGCAACATGTGAGGCTAGTGAGCTATGCCTCAGTCAAGCAGGGGCACCGTGGAGGTCTCAGGGATTGAATGTGCTAAGCCACAGCCATGTTGTCGGTGTGTGCTGTGAGAGGGTTGCTGAGGATCTCTGACAGTAGGTGTCCATCAATAACAGACTGAGGGGAGCCCTATCTGCATTCTCTGGATGATTCCACTGTCAACACTGTGTTGTAATGAGTATGTGTGAATGAAGTGCCATGCTGGAACTGTCCACAGATGTCCTACCTCTGTGGGCTACAGCTCTGCAATGTATTAGGTCACTCTTTCTGTTGAACGGCACATATATGGCCGGTGTACAGCTGACAGGTGTCTTGTTGTGGAGCAGTCATGGGTATATGTGGGATAGCATGACCAATGCAAACTGTATACATGCTCATAGGATGCAATTGTCAAGGATTATGCTGAGTGGCCAGTATAGTCCTCCAGCATGGGTCCTCTGAAGTCATCCACCACAGTCTACACAAGTGTAGAGTCTGCTTGTGCTAAACACAGTTTGTGTGCAGTGACAACCTTGCCTTTGGGTGGAGATGAGATATGGATGTCCAGGGAAAGGTGGGTATGGTCAGATATCAACAATGGTGGTCTACCTCTGGTGTGGAACAGTTAGTACCCACTTTGCAGATGGACAGGTGCAATATGTATTCACCCATGTGGCTGTGGTGTGTGGTTCTGCCATAGCACATGGACCCAAAAATTGTAGTGGCTGTAGGGTAAAGTGGTAGAGGCCTGAGTAGTTCTCACACACAATATGCCAGTACCTGATGTTAACAACTGGAATGGTGTATGTGAATACCTGCAGATCCTGGCACTGTTCCCATGGAAGCTAAGTGTGTGTCCTGGATGTGGGTGTGGTGTTCTGGACTGGTTGTGTTGTGTGTTACAGGTCCTGTGGTCCCAAAGAATGGTATAGAACATAACCTGCCAGTGCGATGTGCATATCTGACCCTGACGTAGGTGGCTGCAAATGCTTATATATGCTATCCCCCACCTGACAGGTAGTACTACATCTACATACCTCTGTAGAAATAAAGATGTCAGCACCCTAGAAATACTACAGGTGCAGAACAGATGCCCAGTAATTTGGATAGTGCGCTCTGCTAATGCGTCTCCCTCAAGTGTCATAATATAGTTAGGTTGGGGTTCGAATCCTGCCAATGTTTAGTGTGTGTGGGTGAGTGGGGTTTGTGTGTGTGAAAGGCTGTGAGAGGGAAATGTCCCTTTTGGCAACTGGGAAAACACACTACAGGATGCACACTCCCCTTTCTAAACACAGATGATGTCAGCGCCCTATAAGTACAGCAGGAGAAGGAAAGCCTCCCTGTCATGCGAATAGCGCGCTCTGCTAATGCGTCCGTCTCGAGTGTCATAACATAGTTAGGTAGTGGTTTGAATCCTGCAAATGGCAAGTTTGGATGAGGGGGGGTAGTGTGTGTGTGCAAATATGTGTGAGGGAAATGTCCCTTTGGGCAACTGGGAGAACACACTACAGGATGCACACTCCCCTTTCTAAACACAGATTATGTCAGCACCCTATAAGTAGAGCAGGAGAAGGGAAGCCTCCCAGTAATGCGAATAGCACACTCTGCTAATGCGTCCGTCTCGAGTGTCATAACGTAGTTAGGTAGTGGTATGAATCCTGTAAATGACAAGTGTGTGTGTTTGGATGAGGGGGGTTAGTGTGTGTGAGGGAAATGTCCCTTTTGGCAACTGGGAGAACACACTACAGGATGCACACTCCCCTTTCTAAACACAGATGATGTCAGCACCCTATAAGTACAGCAGGAGAAGGGATGCCTCACACTAATGTGAATAGCGCGCTCTGCTAATGCATCCATCTCAAGTGTCATAACATAGTTAGGTAGTGGTTTGAATCCTGCAAGTGTGTGTGTTTGGATGAGGGGGGTCACTGTGTGTGTGTGCAAATTTGTGTGAGGGAAATGTCCCTTTTGGCAACTGGGAGAACACACTACAGGATGCACACTCCCCTTTCTAAACACAGATGATGTCAGCACCGTATAAGTATATCAGGAGAAGAGAAGCCTCCTAGTAATGTGAATAGTGCACTCTGCTAATGCATTTCTCCCGAGTATCGTAATGTAGCTAGGTAGGAGTTTGAAACCTGTAAATGGCATGTGTGTGTGTTTGGATGTGGGGAGTTTGTGTGTTTGCATTTCTATATGAAAAGCATGTTAGTTTTGGCAATCAGGAGATCACACTACCTGATGCACATTACCCTTTCAAAATACTGATGTTGTCAGCACCCTATAAGTATAGCCAGAGAAGAGGAACTATCTACTAAACCGAATAGTGCGCTTCGCTAATGCGTCTTTCTCACGTGTCATGACTTAATTAGGTAGGGGAATGAATCTCGCAAGTGTGCATGTATGTGGGGGTAGTAGGGTCTGTGTAAATGCAAATGTGAGCGAACAGATCCTTTTGGCAAATACTACAATACACCAGATGCTGCATACTCCCCCAGTAAACACAGGGGATGTCACCACACTATCAGCATAGCCAAACAGGGCTAGTTGGCTGATAATGCCAATAGTGTGCTCTGCTACTGTGTCTATTACCATTGTCAGACTACAGATAGGTATGTTTTGGTAACCCACAACTGTCACGTGTGGTTGTGTCACACAGTATGACCTTGTGTGGGTGTTTGTACATAACAATGCATGCCATTGCCTAAATCAGCAATGGCATTGCACACATGATGTATGTGTGTGACACATACACATAAATACCTGTGACCTGCAGTAGTTACCATGTCTGACATATGCTTCGAGTGGATAAATGGTATTTGCAATGTATACCAATATGACTGTGTCTGCACATGATCATAGCCTTAGGGTCACATGAATGTCTTGTAGAAAGTGGCAGAGTCTACAGCACTCCTCAGCCATCCCCAGCATGCTGTGGGGGGTTATTCAGAAAATATCCATTCGTCGAACACCTATTTAGTGAAGCTGCTCTTCATCGAACATTGAATTTTAACTAGAGCAAACCAGTGGTTGGCCACCATCTGGAATTTGCCCTTTTCCCCAATGTAGTGTGATCTCAGAGTTGGTATATATAGTTAGGGGCAGTGTGGGGGGTGTAGCCTCCCATATTGGCTAGTTTTAAATTTTGTTCTTTTTTTTTTCGTTTGCGGTTACTCGGTTGGCCATCTGCTTGAGTGCCCTGCTTAAAATTCGCTGTTTGATGAAGAGCGGCTTCGCTAAATAGGTGTTTGATGAATGGCCATCCTTAAAAATACTCCTGCCAATTGCTAACCATTGAACATACATATTTAGCGTGTATAACTTTCACCTGTCCCTGATTAAGAAGAACATTTCTGGTTTTGAGTTATATTGTTGCCCTGTCCCTTGTAAAATGTTTGATTTTCTGATAACTCACTGAAGATTATAGCTACTACACAATTTCAGACATTGGAGACCTCAACTTATTTTGTATTTCAAAATTGTCCCTAATTTGTGTTCTTTGTCATTCATTATTTTTGGCATTGTCCATGATTCTTAAGCAAAGAACTTGAGAGCTATGTTAAAATTTATTTCTTTCCTGGCATGTGCATCTTGAATGGAAATCAAAAACTATGCATCTGCCTGAAAGTATCAGCATCTCTTAATCTGAACAGGTGCTGTCTCACGGCAATTTCATTTATAAGTTCACAGATAAGGACTGGCTAACAGATGTACTATTTATTTATATTAAAGAAAGCTGTTTTATTTAGGAACTCATACTTTATATCTCAAATGACTTCATAACGGAGACATCTCACCATGCATCATCTCTATAATAGAAAATGTCAGGCCCTCTTACAGAGTTTCCTTTATTATAACTTTCTTCTTCAATTTGCTATAATGCATGTCTGTAATACCCTTCTCTTCATCCTCTTTATCAGCATCCTCACCTCTATATCACCCTGTCTAATCACTGTTATTGATGTTGGTGATCTCTCTCTGCTAAAATGCAAAGATTCTTTCAAGGATTTGTAACCTGCCTTATAAGTTCTTATCAACATACATCTGCTTTTCTACTGACTAGCTTTCATTTTCTTTAAGAACAGCTGTATGGTTTTCAAAGCTAGCTATCCACATATGCCATAACAGAATCAATTCATTTTAATGAATGGTATATCTCCACTTCAACAACTGTTATGGAATCCTCACACACATACATATATGTATATGTATTTATATGTGTATGGTATATGTATATCTGTCTGTGTGTATACTAACACTTATATAGATATACAAAATTGTAGTACCTAGCCAGTAAATGATGAAATCAATGTTATTGCTTTCTCAGCTACCTCATAACTTTAGCCATCCCTCTGATGTTTATGAAATGATGGAAAAATCATAATCAAATCTCATAGCAATAACATGTTCAGCCAAACTTGATGTCAATTAATGAAATTTAAATTAATTTTTTTATGCAGATATTACTATCTTAATTCTATATATCTCCATTTTTCAAGATCAGGCTCCCATTTGCATGTGATGTAAAATATGCTGGGATATTTATTTAACTGTTACAAGCTATTGTAACAAGAGTACTGTCACAAATTAGATTATAGAGAAGGCATGTTCCCAATTTGCACATACAGGCAACCAGGACCTTATAGAACAAATTGCAGAAAGTTAAACCACAGTGAATATGCAATACCAGTAGGCAATTCACAGGGACATATTTAGTTAAGTTTCTCCTTGTGCAAATGGAAAAACCTTCAACTGTTGGACCATCCATTGCTCATATTTTGCCTTATAAAATGAACAAGGTATAACTGCAGAAAAATGACATCATTGGTAGTAGTAATAATAATAATAATAATAATAATAATAATAATAATAACAATATCCCATAAACATGGTGTTAAAAAGAACAACTTATCCTAGGAATTGCAACACAAAATTGTCTTCAGCTGTGAAGTAATTAATTGATTATTGATTTGATACATTTTGTCTCATTTGAAGACCATATTGCAGATAAGCTTTCATTCTCTAGTACTAATGTCATAAAGCTTATTCATAAATCTGGTCTTGCCAGAAGTATGGATCTATTTAACATTTTTTCAGCCAAAATGATTATACAATATTGTTATGATCTGGAGTGAATGCAGCTGACAATGTTACAGTAGCTTATAAATTTAAAGACAAAACCATGTAGAAAAGAAGCAAAAATGAAATATTAGCATCCAAAATGTTTATTGTAAATAGTTTATGAATAGAAAAATTACTTCAGAACTCCAGCTGATGTTGATAATGTGAAACAGTAAGAAAGCAAAACACATAAGATGAGGGATGGTCTCTGAACTTTATCAAGCCATGAGTTAGAATCCAGCATATTGTTCGTTTGTATAATACTTATTTAATGTGTTAGTCAAGATAATTGATTCTTTCTGCACCATTTTCTGTTACACTCACGGCAAAAAATGAAATGATACATGAAATTATATACTGATCATTTAGAATAGTTAATCACTCAACTTGTTTTGTGAAAGAGCAAGGCAACTGCAGTACTAGAGTAAATCCAGTTAGATGTGGACGGACTATGCAAAGTATGCTCAACAGTAAATTAGATAGTAAGGGTGGAACCCCAGACAATAGAGATATGAGACAGAAATCTTCAGCAAACTTGCCGCCCATCTGCCTCTCATATCCCATTAAAGTGTAGAGATGGACTAAGGACATAGGCTAAAATACTGTTATCCTATCAGTCAAGGACTAATTGGAAATGATAAGATATATAATCCCCAAACAGCAATATTTCTAATAGTAATGCTTACAGATATTTCTATATACCAGCTGGGCTAAGATGATTCCAGGATCTGCTCTGAGATCCAGGAGTGTTACCTAATATTCAAAGGATCTTGAGTGTATGTGTTCTGGTCATGACTGTAAGCTTGGAAAGCAAGTGAAATGGATACAGCTTTAGCTTGATATATCATGATCGACTATGGTAGGCCTTACTAAGCAGATTTATTCTGAAGCTAAGGGATAAGCAAAGCTGGCAGTCTTCATATATTAATGTAGGAATCTTGATACTTTAGCAGTAAGAAGACAATTATGTGGAGAAAAAAAATGAGCAGATAGTGTACTAAATGAATTAAAGAGTATGTTTAAAGAGTGCGGCTCCCTTGAATTTATAATAGTACAGATGTGGCTTGAGAGGCTCCCAAATGTCAAAGGCAGAAGAATACTGTTTGTTTTGTAGATGCAAAACACAAATTGAAATGAAGGGCAAAAAAAGTGAGTTGTTGCTGACGTAAGTCACCATTAGCATAATCAGTTAGGAAAAGGCAAACAGGCTAATAAGGAAAGGAATAAACAGTCAACACAGATTGATGTAAGTTAAAAGTAATTAAGTTAACCCACATATGCCTTGTCTCAAATGTCTTAGCTAATTCTATTATTATGCAACACATTAGTTAGTCCAACACTACATTCCTCTGTGTGTAGTCTTATTATATATTGTATTTTGTTTTTTATATTAAAATTGTAGGTAACATAAGCTAGAAAATAATCTCTGACAGCAAGTCATTTTATCTGTCTTTACACTTGTAACCAACCTTAACATGTTTCATTGTTGATCCCCTTTTCACAAAATGTGCTTTTGCAAACAAAAGAATATTGCCCATATAATATTGTTATATGATCCAGAGGTCCTCATATTTTCTACCATTTTTTTGTTATGCTCACCTTTGGCCTTCCTCAAAAACTGATATAATTTTATTAAAAAGGAATACTGAATAACATTTGTAAATTTAAAGTGCAGAACAAAATATGATGTATTTGTGGCTAAATAATTAAATTACATACAACACCCAGACCACGGGAGTGGTTATTCTTGGTTATAAACGGGTTAAAATGCTAACACTTCACTGGTCACCGCACATTACAAATGCATACATTACTGTGCAGTAACAGCCCACTCAGAAATTAGTGCAACTTTTTTGTGTACTTAATCCAAACACCATCACTGAACCCACACTAAAATGTCCCTTTCCTTTTTTATGTGATTGCAGTAACTGTATACACTATGTTCTCATCCTGCTGGAATTTATATGGGAAAACACCCCACTCCAGTGAAGATACTAAAGCACTGTGTATGATATTTAATGGTATATTTCATCAAGCCCATTAAACAGAGGTGTTACAATATCAAAATGACATCAGTGGCTATGTGAATGAATGATATCAGCATTTATGGGTGCTTTTTACAATGAAGCAGTCATCAGAATGAAATACTGAAATGAGGAACAATATCTACAAAAAAGGTCTTCTTCTTCTTTTGGCTGCTCCCATTAGGGGTCGCCACAGTGGATCAACTGTTTCCATTTCTTCCTGTCCTCTGCATCTTGCTCTGTCACACCAACCACCTGCATGTCCTCTCTCACCACATCCATAAACCTTATCTTAGGCCTTCCTCTTTTGCTACCTGGCAGCTTCATCCTTAGCATCTTTTTCACAATATACTCTGCATCCCTCTTCAGCACATGTCCAAACCAAAGTAATCTTGCCTCTCTGGCTCTGTCTCCAAACCTTCCAACCTGGGCTGACCCTCTAATATACCTATTCCTAATCCTGTCCATCCTCGTCACACACAGTGCAAATCTTAACAGCTTCAACTCTGCCACGTCAAGCTCTGACTCCTGCCTTTTTGTCAGTGCCACTGTCTCCAACTCATATGACATAGCTGGTCTCACTACCCCCTTGTAGACCTTTCCTTTCACTCTTACTGGTACTCGTCTGTCACAAATCATTCCTGACACTCTTCTCCACCCACTCCATCCTGCCTGTACTCTCTTCTTCACCTGTCTTCCACACTCATTATTACTCTGAACTGTTGATCCCAAGTATTTAAACTCCTCCACCTTCGCCACCTCTACTCCCTGCATCCTCACCATTCCTCTATCCTCCCTATCATTCACTCACATATATTCTGTCTTAGTCCTGCTGACCTTCATTCCTCTTCTCTCTAGAAGAGCATCTCCACCTCTCCAGGGTCAAGGTTTTAATATCTACAAAAAAGGTAGATTGCCATAATTAAGCAGGCTGCTTCATATGAGTAATTAGCATGTTACTAAGTGCAATTAAACACAATTACAAGGGCATGAGGTGGGAATGACATGCATTCAGTTTAACAGAGGTCAGTTCATTTCTACACCACTATCTGCTTGCATTTTGTAAAACAAAGTATTGATCTCATAAAAATTAGCCTTAGAAATCAAGAATGGAAATGTGAATTAGACTGCCAAGATAACATATTTTATGTGGGAACTATTTAATATTTGAAATACAGATGTGTGCTTTAATACTTTCCTACATTCTAGGTTAGACAGTATTGCAAAATATCAGACATTCAGGTAGCAATAAAACCCTCTGCCTGTTTTGCAGGCATCATTCGTCCTTTGATTGTCTGGGAATTTCTGAATACCACTAACTCAGCGGGGTAGCATTTCTTGTTTAATATACTCAGGATTATTCAGGCATCTAGAAGAAACATCAGATTGGAAGAGATGATAATACATGCAAATTAAAAAAAAATAAATTAATGTGGGAAAAAAATCTCAATTACAAAAAAAAAAAAATAGAGACACAGCCACCAATGCTACAAACCACTAGTGGTCTATACCTTTGGACATGGTCTCACTATATCATATGATGAGTGTGAGTCACATTGCTGTTGTTCCTGGTACATATTGTGCTAAAGGGTCTATTATTTTAATGCTGTTTATTCTGTTAAATTAGTGTATTTCTTTTGGTCATATTATATCATTTAAGACAAGCCTTTTATATGTATTCATTCAGGAAAATGCTAAACTTGGTTTAATAAAAGTAGATGAATTGATGAGAAAAGCAACACTACCAAATGTTATTCATCTTCATTTTTCTCTCACTTTTTTTCAGATGCAAATCATACACTCGTGTCGTTGACTTCTTTATTTTAAGATGTTCCCATTTATAGTGATATGACATTTGTGGGTAAATCAGACATTTGGAGCTTATTTCATAGTCTTAATTTCATAAGCAAGTTCATCAAGTAAGCACTCAATTTATGCACATGGCTGCAGGTAATTTTCTTGTAACCTACAGGGAGAAGACAATTGGTAAATGGCAAGAGGGGCCAATTAACTGAACAGAATAACAGCCGTTGTGCACAGTCTGAGCCTTACACATGGAATAATGATATTCCATGTTACTATACAACTAATGCATTTTGCATTCACATAAGAAATTAGATTATTCAATGGATCTAGAAACAAATGTTTCCTTATACTTTTGTTGCTGGTAGCTAAGAATTAAAACTTACCTTATTATGACGCACTTTTCCCACTGCATCTGATACGCTAATAATATTCAGTGGAGTGAAGTAACCATAGATCTGTAGTCTCTAGGAGTGAATGCCTTAAGAATGCTGGAAGGCCTGCTTCATATCAAGATTTCAGAAGCTGAATGGTACTATCCTTTGCTGTCGTGCTGTCTAGAGAATATAATGGATTAAGTTAATCTTTCTCAAGTAGAAGGCAAAGTGCATGCAGTGCCTTCTCATGGAATCACTGCAATTACTAGTTAATATTACATGATTCCATAAGATGTTGAATGTGCGGTAAAAAATATGGAAATTGATTTATTCAGTGTCCAAAAAATCCAAGTTAAAATTTGTAAACATGCACTATGTGATGGTTCTTTGTGTTATAAAAGAAAAAGTACTATTCTTTTCATTTCATTTGCTTTATAATTTCTTCTTGTTTATGTGGCATTCTCCATTGACTCAAACTGATTAAATTGATTCTGACTGTTATGGAAATATAAGTAATGCATGTATCAGAGAACACATTTGCATATTTTTCAACATGAAGCTATTGATTGCATGTTGCTAATGCTTGCATATATGTACTGACTTAAATCTATATTTCAGTAGATGTTCTTATTGTTCATCATCTTAAGATGCTTTGTTCGTAGCAGCAGGATCTTTACTGACAGCTCTCAGGAATGTACTTACTTACCTACTAATTCTTACTACCACTTCTCTCTTTCTTTCTCTCTCATAAGAGTAAAGGCAAAACTGCAGAAATGCAAGTGAGTCAAGAATACAGATCTATTCTACAGTGTTTTCATCTACTTTTTCTGTGCTTTATCTGCCAGTTTGATGGCCTTTTAAAAATCACAGTTCTTTAAATTATTACCCCTGTTATTTTCCTATATTACCTTTTATTCTTTGCGAAACTATGAAACGTGCTTTCCCTAAGCATAAGTGTCAAGGCAATTTATTTCAAGTGAGTTTAAAATGTGGACTCTTTTGACATTGTGCTGTTTAGTATGAGACATAAGGACTACAGCTGCCTGATCTTCACTGATCAAGACACAACCTGCTCATTTGTTGTTGCTAGCTCCATATCGGAGCGATTTGCTGTTACCAACATTTGTAGTATTTGTTAGGCCGTCTGGAGAAGGAGCAGTGCACCTTTTCACTAATGCGTTGATCTTTCTTTTCCTGAAGTGCAGTACTGCAGTTAGAATAGTAAAGTAAGGACAGTTTAAGGAAAAAGATGCCCATGTGGGGATACAGGTGGGCACTTGTCCAGGCAAAAATAATACTTTTTGTGGTATTTCTCACATGAAAAATATTATCAGATACCCTCACTGTTTTTCTAGAAACACTGTCAAAAATCTTAGAAAGGGGGCCTATAAGCAGTTATTTGACTGCTTAATCTATAATTACATAATCTCAGCCAACAAGGCATTGCTTTAGCCAGGTTATTAAGTGGAAACACCACTCTTTATTATCACTAATATAGTCACTAACTGTATCAGGGCGAGAATTAATGAGGATAAAACTGATACAGCATTGATCCTGAACTAGAACAAAGCCTTTGAAGCAGCAGACTTTTCTCATCTAGTTTACTGTCATTTATGTTTTACAGCTACAGGCTAATAAACTGTGTGATTTATGTTCCAAATATCAGATGGTTTCACAGCTGTAAAGCTAACAAACTGTGTAATTTGTGTTCTCGGTAATGGCTATACTGACCTATGTGACTGATCCATGTACTCATGCATGGATGTGTGATGTGTTGGTTGGTACTAGCAACATGAATGCCTCACTGGCTGCCTGTGCAAAGCTGGGTACTAACACATTGTTGTATCTGAGTTCTGGATTAGTTTCTCTGAAGGAACATTACTTGTATTTACCTGCAGATGTGATACATTCAGAGGTATGTGCTTTTATGATCCATTCTACTTGGATACCTGCAGCATCTCATTTGTGCACTATAACGTGGGTATACTGGCATGTAGTCTGACTTGTTGCAGAGTCCTACATCGGGATGACCATATTTTCATTTGTGATTACCTTCATGGCCTCACATGTCTGCACTGCTAACACTCCCCAATGTTTTTAAGTATGACTCAGGGTGTTACATCACATTACTTTATCACTATATATCACTCATCTCTCAGCTATAATTCACTTTGTTAAAATGGTCTTGTTGTCCTAACCAGTTATGATCGATCTTTCATTGCAATATTTTGTTACACAACTCACTTTGTACTTGAATGTTCACCCTCTCCATGACCTCTGTTAATGATTTCATGAGCCTATATACCTGTATTGCTTGCATTTCCTTTGCTCATATATTTATGTATGTATTGGTTGCTGTTGCTGACATCCCCATCATTAAAAAGCTTTGCATGTGCACTCACATGGGCTACTGTTGTTTCTGGTATGCAGTGATTTGCTTACTTACTGAATTTAGATCTGGCCACAAAACTGATGCTATGGCCATGAGGTATGGCTTCTTGCTGTGCAAAGTACCTCGACACATGCATAGGCCTCTGGTGTATATCTCATTGTGCTAAGAAATAAAGCAATGTTGGCTTGGACATTAAGTGGTTGTGCTGTTAATGAATCCCATAGATAATCTTGTGTGTGACTATAAATATGAAACAGATATTAAATCTAATTTGATGGGTCTGCAAAACCAGCTACAATATTTAATGAAGTAATCAGAAAACCTGTACACTTAAAAAATTGTATGCACTATGATGTTCTTTGATATGCCTAATATGAATATAAAAAGACCTATCAAATATATCAACAAAAATTATGTCCTTTATCATGCAAAAGTTAATACTGTATAATATATCTCATGCAGATATATAAATGTCTATCCAGACACATCAGCAAAAAATGTTCTTTAACATGCAAGGATTAATACTATAGAGTGCATTTCATATAAACTCTCTACTTTTTGCATGATTATGGAAGCTACAAATGTTTTCTAATATTAAAGGCGGAACATCAGTCAAAATGTGATTATAAAAATTGAAATGTACAATGAATGAGGTACATAAGATTCTAATTAATTGCGTACTTTGGCTTTTCCCGATTAGGGGTCGCCACAGCGGAACTCCGGTCCATAATGATTGGTAGTTGATTTTTACGTGCCGAGTTACCAGCTCTGATGCACAACCTTCAATGAAGGTACGCCCATTCACGCATGTCTCCATGCAGAAGATGCTCTAGCTGAGAATCGAACCGGACAGCATCTTACTGTGAGGTGACAATGCTACCGCAGCACCACCACCGCGGGTTACATACGATTCTAATTAATAAAAGTTATAAATGATCTCAGAAGTATGTGATATAGTATTAAAAATAAGAAAGCAGATGGTGTAGCTACATGCCAGTTTGCATTTTTAATTTTTAATTATCCAAACTGATCTTACAGATGCAAATCACCTGTTAGAATTCCAGGAATACAGCCAGGTTCAGTGTCATAGGGGGATAATGCTCAGTCTATGACCAGGGTGATCAGACATTGATTAGTGGCTGAGGTACCTGCTGACTTGTATCTAGTGAGGGGAAAAAGAGGACTGATACAGGTTTGCCAGCTTTCTATCCTATGGAGAAGGGTGTGGAAGGATATGGGAGTACATGACTAAGGTGCATGTTTGCATGGATGAATCCCTAACAGAGAGCATAGACTCATAGGAGCTCCAACTTCAAAAGGGACAGTGCTGCCCTGAAGGGTTACATCATTAGAGGAAGTGAGTGGTACAGACTTACTGACATAGTGGGACATATGCTGTTGGGCAAGTGCCTTATAAACTGTGATTTGGAGGGTGGGACTAATGGTGCATGAATGCAAAACGTATCCTAAATCTGATGATGAGGTATATTGGGGCATTCTCCAAACTCTGAGATACAGTAATCATACAGTTAGTTCATGTAAGTATCAAGGGTGTTAAGGCTGCAGCCCGACCAACTGATCTGAGGAGGTACAGTGGGACAAAGTCCTCTCAGAAAATACTTAAGTGGCTTTGCAGCAAATTTCAAAATTTGTTGCATTCTTTTGGGAATTGCACATCAGTTTTCATATTTGCAGGACT
>NC_056730.1:795081552-795103996 GCF_019279795.1 Protopterus annectens
GATACCCCTCCATCAACTGTCAGGTCATTTGCAATGCCCAGGGCATTAACATGAATGTGTGTGCTGGCTGCCCTGAAAGCTATCATGACTCCCACATCTGGAATGGCTCACAACTGTATATGTTATATGCCAGGGGAGACATCCCAAATGGCCACATGGTGGGGGATGCTAGCTATGCACTGGAACCGTGGATGATGACTCCCATCAGAAATGCACACACACCCATGCAGGAATGCCATAATGAGGCGCACTCACAAACCAGAATAATCATAGAGTGTGTGTTTGGGATGCTGAAATCACGGTTCCATTGCTTGGACATATCTGGTGGAGCCTTGCAGTTCTCTCCAGGCATATGTGCCCACATCTTCATAGTGTGTGCCATGCTACATAATATGGTCCTGCGGAAACAGCTGCAGCAGGAACAGAATGATGAAGGCCCTCATAGCCCACCACCATTGCCAAGAGCCCCATAGGCACAGAGGTACTCAGACCACGAACACCCTGAGCCAGCCCCAGTAGGCAGATGGAGGCATGCCCAGTATGCCCATGCCTTGGCAAAGGGGGAACGTATAGCACACACACTGACAGTGTAGGCACCTAGGGACTGACACCTTTCTCCTCCTGCACACACACACACACACACATTAAAAATGTATGGCACACGCATAAGACTACCTGTAAATTGTCATGTATAGGCAGTCTACTGTGTGCATCCAACAAAGGCAGCCCTCAAGTATTGCGCACACAACTTCCATTGGCACAAGGTAAGTCAACACCTGAACAGTAAATTAAGCTATTAGCATATGCAGATACTTTATGTATAGATTCATAGGTAGATACTTGGCCAACTGCCAGAAGCCATTCATAAGCCCAGCCAAAATGTGTCAGCTTCTACCACCCACTGATTCATTAACTGTCCCTCTGTGGAGCAGAGCCAATGGCGGGATCCCTGGGGTGCATCTACTGTTCCCCATCCACTCTTCAAGATTTCTCTTGCAGAGTGCTAGTGAAGGGCTCTGTATACTGTAGTTAGGGATGTTGTTCCAAAGTATTGGGAGCGTCTGTAACAGGAAGGTGTCCCTCCAGCATCTTACAATTATTGTTGTTGCGAGGTTCAGCTCACTACAGTGTGTGGCTCACTGTGACACATTCCATAGGTGGAGCATATCCATCAAGCCTAAGTTCGACATGGCTGTGTTGGCCAGTGGAGATCATCTCTGGGTAAACGAGATGCCACTGAATAAAGCAGGAGTTTATTCAGTCTGGCTGCATAGGCCATATGTTGGAGGCTAGTATTCCCCTTGGCGAGGTACATTTGTGGACCTCCCAGCTGTTGGAAGTGTCTTCTGAGGTACATCCCACATGGGTTATTATACCCTATGATGGAACTGATGAGTGATGAGTAAAGGGGCACTATAACCCCAGTATGTCTAGATGTGAATCCTTTAGTAATTAGATGGCCTGCATAGAAGGATGCCCTAACTACTGTGGATATATGATTGTCAAAGAAGAGATCACTATCTACATTAGTCCCCAGATACCCCATTACCTTGTCCGTATTAAAGTGGCTGCCACTTATGTGTTAATATGTGAGTGCCAATTCCACAATGGAATGACCATGCAGTTAGTGGCACTTGGCTAGAGGCCGTGATGTTGACACCCTGTAACATTCTCTGTGAGGCCCATTGAAGGATGTCTGTGTCAGCTGGACTATCAGTCATGGCTCCCAGTTTGCAGTCATTGCCAAACATGGTCTGCCGTAGTCCACCTGTGTCTGCCTATACCTCTGAGATGTATAGGCCAAACAGTAGGTCTCCCTGGACTGAGTCCTGTGGGACACCAGTCGTGCTGGTCAAGAGTTGGACCTGGAGACTGCTAGTTATACCATGTGGGTTCTGTGTGTAAGCCCATTGGCAACCCAACCTGTGATGTATAGGTGTATGTACAGGCTGGTGTGTTTATCAATAATACCTGAGTGGGGCATGGTGTCAAAAGCCTTGGTGAGGTCCAGGTAGTATGTGTGAACCACCTCCCCCATCATCTAATGTCTTGGTGACTGTATGTAAGACATCAAACAGGTTCAGTAGGCATGAACTGCAGTCAACCAAGCTGACCTGGGTTGGGTCACATGTTTGGATGTTACCAATGTCTTTATTAATGAGTGCCATGAGGATGTGAACCATACCATTGCAGACCAGGCTAATCAGACTAATGGGGTGGTAGTTACCATGGTCAGTTGCGATTCCACCTTGATGGAGTGGAATAACCGTTGCCACGCACCATTGTATGGGCATGTAGCCTGTGGAGAGGCAGAGGTAGGAAAGCTTAATTAGGTGGTGGGCAGGTTGTCTTGTACAGTTTGAAAGATGTAGTCTGGGACAACATCTGCCTCCATTGACGCTGTGTTCTGCTGTTAGAAAGGGCCATTTCCACCTGTGTATCTCTGATGTGTGGGATACTATAGCTTTTGGGTAGTGTTGTGGGCTCTTTAGGGGGTGAAGTATACACTAAATGTATCTGCAAGGATGTTGGCGATATCAGTAGGGTCAGCATATTTTGTGCTGTATTTCACTGGGAAAGTGGAAATCTGTGTGTCACCATGTAGATCCTTGACATAGCTAAAGAAGGCTTTGTGGTTATCTTTCGAATCCTTGCGTATTCTCCTGCTGATGTTAGCCTTGGATGATGTCATGAGGGACCTACGTATCATACTAATAGTGGTCACGGATGTCTGCCCTTCGTGGGATTTGCTGTTGGTCTGGAACACTGTCCTACTTCTGTAGTATAGCCTGTTTATTGCAGACGTCCACCAGACCAGTGTTCTTGTCTAGAAGGAGTGAGTCTTGGTTGACCAGTGATGGCACGATCCACACATCGGTGTAGGTGCTTATAGACTGCATTTGTAAATCTGTCTGTATCTTGAGCAGTGTTTCCCCTTAGCGTGGGGGCTGTGAACTTCCCACCACTGTCACTAGTAGTGTAAATTTAGCTGTAGGAAAGGTATACACTGTGGTATCCGTGGGTGGGGGAGATGCTTGGGTGTGGAAACAATGAATAGGTCATGGTCAGATCTAACCAGTGACCGGTTAACCTCTGCTGTGGTGCACCTGTTGCCCATGTTGGTGATGATCACTTCTAGTAGTTTCCACCCCACGTTAAGGAGGTTACCACCTGATACAGGGCATATGAGGTGATAAATTCCAGGAAGCGCTGGACCTGGAAGTGAGTACCGGAGTAAGTTTCCCAGTTAATGATATAGTAGTTGACATCGACCAATGCCAGGATGTGCGTTAGGACTGTCATGTTCTCCACTGCCTCCAGGTAGGTGGAGTCGTGGTCCTGGGTCATGGAGGGTGATCCGCAGCAGGTCAAAGTTTACATTGCAGTTGTGGCTGACATTAGCTGCACATGGATGATCTCAGAGGTATCATGCTGCCCCATTAACCTGGAGATGTAGGTATTCCTGATGAATATCGATACAGCCCCTCCATGTCTGTCAGTCCATGTTCTGTGGCTGAAATGTGTGGTATGGGTTGTAGTCTGGTAGTGCTGATGTGCTCTCAAGAGCCTTAAGACAGATCTCAGTTACTGCACAGATGTTGATGTTGTCCATCCTGAGGAGTGCTGTGAGTGCACGCATGTTGTGATCACAACCCCTGGTGTTGAGTAGCTTAACTCTCATTGAATCTGATATTGTGTTGTTTACAGAGCTGGTATTCACCTTCAAGACTCTCCTAAATAAGGCACCATGGGGGCGCCAAAAGCCTTGGCCAGTATTCCAAAGACTAAGGCTGACACATATGCCGGTATGGTATCATTGCATGCATGTTCCCCATCTGTGCTTGTTTTTTATCTCTCTTCTAGGTAACCTACTGGTAAGCAACAGAAAGCCTTAAACATATACAAGTCTTCTAGCTTCCAAGACAGGCTTTTGGAGTGACTAAGTATCAGTGTTCTGTATGTTCATGCTGTACTTAACTGTTTCCTGACTACATGGTGATTTCTCACTGTATATTGTGATCTGAAGGTCTGTTAATTCACATATTATGGCTGTGATGGCTTGCACCTTAGAGGTTCACAGATAGCCTACTACCTATCTGCCCAAGGGCAATTAGAAGCATAGCTACAGTGTGTTGGCTTTCCCCGCACCATTGATGAAGTTACTGAGCCTCTGTCAAGCATAGCCAATGAAGCAATTCCAGGCAGAGGTGCTGGCAGCTGTTGAAGACTAGGGTTGTGGAAGGTGATAGGGGCACTTAGTGATCTAAAGAGGGCATGTCAATGTGACAATTCAACACCATTCAATTCCCCCAACAGGTCTCACAGCTATCAAACTGGACAGGCTCCCCCACCCCCTGGCTGTATGGTTCTGGGACACATGATCCCAGAGGTATATATTCTGTTACCCATTCACACAACAAGGTTTCCCTTGAAGTGTGTCAGTGAGGGGCTATGCCTAATGTAGTTAGGAATGAAATGTATTGTCTCACAGTACATTTGTAATATGTTGTTATTTCAAGAGTATGTGAAGCTCAGTGAGTTTGGGGGCCTCCTCCCTTTGCTTAGCCTAGCTTACACATAGAAATCATCTAAATAGGAAATAGGCAGAAGCAACGTTAATGTTAACAGTGTAATGGTTACAGCATCTGCATAGTATCTGTGCAGTTGAGGTTCCAATCCCTATCAAGGCAGGGATGTTTATCATGTTCAAAAGTATACCTTAACCACAGCTTGCATATATAGGTAGTTATCGTCTGTATAATAAACATTTGAAACACCCATATAAACCTATGTGTGCTGGAGAGTACAGTCAACAGAGAATGTAATGTCAGCACATAGTGAGATGTAACTTCACTGACATGTATATATCCTGAGTAGTTAGCGGATGTGGCCGTGTATGCGCTCACAGGTTATACGTTACAAAGTTTGATTAACTGTGTTTAACCGCTGCTATAATGTCACACAAACACTTTTAAACATGCTTACAACTGCTTAAATGAGCTTTATTCTGGAGTAAAAAACATTTGTAAAGCATCACAGGTGTTGAACCCTGGACAAGGCACACTATAGTCATGGGACTTACCAATAAGCCATCTGAGATGTATACATGTTTCATGGTCTTGAGACTAAACCTTATACCATATTAATTTTCACTGTAATGATCACAAATGGGACAGTCACTTTTTGTACATATGTATAGAACATTGTAATGCACTGTATTTTGTGAACCAACACATTCCAGTCTACATATGTATTACTGTTGCAAATTAATACAAAAAAAAAAATATATATATATATATATATATATATATATATATATATATATATATATATATATATACATATATATCTATATATATATATATTTTTACACCACACACACACACACACACACACACACACACACACACACACACACACACGCACACACACACACTCATCTTCCACTTTCTCTCTTATTCCCTTCTGTTAGCCTACTGATACAAGGTTATCCTGTTTTTCCACCTGAGAAATGGTTAAGAAATGACTTACAGTTTCAGAGCAGTCCTTGGTCAACTGTGATTGTTTCTTAAACACAAACTTGTCTTTGCTTTGGCTCATTAGCAGCAGTACAAAGAAATGCCTGCTCACACCCTTGTTCTCCCCTCCCCCTTCCCTGTTTATTACCTTAAGACAATCCCAAAGTTAATAAATATTACCTGTGGCATGCACCATTTTTAAAACTACAACCACCCTTGTCACTATCATATGTTCATTTATCAGTTAACTCTGTTACCTGATTGTTTCCAGCCCCCTCATAAGAGCAACTAACAGGGTCTCTACCTGCTTCGCTCCCCACCCTGCCCCCTATTCCCTCCCACCCCCAATGGTCCCACCTTTATTACACTCACAAACCCCTCATATCTTTCCAATAGCCAGCCACAGTGCTAACCCAACACTACCTCCTCCATCTTCCCACTACTATCACACCTCCTCAACTAACATGTACAAGCATACCGTACCTGTGCTCACTGCATGCACTCTCCTTGCATATCTTACATCCTACCAAAGCTCCATCATTCCCCCACTCAACCACTACCGCTGTACTACTACTCACACCACCATTCATGTCTCACCCTCACTCAGCTCCCCTCCCACCAACTCAAGAACCATCCCTATGCACCCCCCACATATTCTACCAACTATATTACTCAAACATAAAGCATCCCTACAACTTAACATAGTAACCCTCCCACCATACATATTACTCACAGAGCACAATCATAAAGTTTACCTTATAAACAAACACATTCAAAAACTGAGAAAAATAATAACCTCATGCATATCAAAACTAGCCCTAAGTGGAGACATCCACCCCAACCCTGGCCCTACCATCCCCAACCCCGATACTCATAATCAGACTAGAAACCACAACTTCTCAAATATTACAGCCAATAGAAAGCCAAGTGACTTCCTTCTACTAAGCCTAAATATTAGAAGTATATCCAACAAAGTCCATGAACTCCATGCCACCATAGACTTGTACTCCCCAGATATAGTCATCCTGACAGAAACCTGGCTAAATCCTCACATTACCAGTGAGCAAATACTTCCTACAGGTTACAGCATACTAAGAGTAGACCAGCTAAACAAGAAAGGAGGCAATGTAGCTATAATATTTAAACAGCATCTAAACATCCAGATCTTAAAATCATCAGCTCCACAAATAGGCAATGAAGAAATAATATATACCAACCTCAAAATAAACCAAAACAAAACCATCAACATAATTGGATGCTTCTTCCCACCTGGCCAAAACATCCCTCCACTAGAAAACCTCCTCAGCTGGTCTACCCACCATCTCCCCCAAGAAATTATCATTTTAGGTTATTTCAATATTAACTGGCAATCCTGTTGTGGCAAACATCCGACCCATCATGTAAACCTTCATGGCTTCACCCAACTAGTCCATTTGCCAACCAGGATAAAAAAAACTCCGGCAAGCACACTACCCTGGAATGGATACTAGTCATTAAGAGCCCCCAGTCATATATAACATGCTGCTTATCAGATAGCCTCAGTGATCACTCCAACATTCCTACTCAAAAAATACCTATACCAAGCTAAACCTGTCTTCTACCATCAAATACGTAAAAAACTAAACTTTAACCCACTCACATTCATCTCATCCCTGAAAGAATGTAACTGGCATCATCTAAAGTACCTCAGTCTTGATGACGCAGTTGAATTTTTTTAATACTACCTTCCTGAGCATCCTTAATTACCATGCCCCCATAAGACTTTCTAGAACCAATGCACAACCCTCTCCATGGCTACAGAAAACCACTAAGTCAGAAATGAAAAACAGGGATAAAGCCTGGGAGCACTGGTGCAAAACTAAAACCCCTTCAACTAGACAGAAATTCCTAGAACTATGCAATAGAGTCAAAAAGCTAGTAAAACAGGACAAATTCCAATACTACCAGTCTGCCCTAGACTCCTCCCAACACAGCCCCAAACAATTCTGGTCCTCCATAAACTCCATCCTCCACCCAGGTAAAGTCAGTACCCCTCCTCCTAACATCCCTCACTCCTCAGAAAATATTGGTACCTCAATCAACACACACTTCACACAAACCATACTATCACTAGCTAAACAACACAACCCCCCTCCCCTCCAACCCACACCTTCAACTAGCATTCTCCCCACTGCCTTCTCTTTTTCTCCTGTACCTACCGCCAACATAAAATAAAAACTCTTAACTAAACTTAAGCCCACCAAATTAGTAGCAGACAACCTCCCAAGTGAATACCTACAAATCGCAGCTGATGCTCTGGCCTACCCAGTATCCATCTTGATTAACCGATCTCTGTCAGAAAGTTATGTTCCCACACTGTGGAAAGTATGACATATAATTCCCCTCCACAAAGGTGGACCCTCCACAGAACTAACCAATTACCGCCCCATAGCTATTCTCTCTCCACTCTCCAAAATACTAGACAGATGCATACGCTCTCAGGTCTCAGACTACCTCCTTACTAACAACCTCCTTTCCAATACTCAGCATGGTTTCCGACCAAACCATAGCCCCACCACTGCCTTACTCTCCTTTACTAACACTATCCTTCAGCATAAAAACAATAGCTATCTCTCCTCTGTTACATTCCTGTACCTATCTAAAGCATTTGACATGGTCCCACACAAACAGCTTATCTCTGTCCTCAATAACCTATCCTTCTCTCAATCAGTCACCAACTGGTTTCAGAGTTACCTGTCTGACCACCAACAATCCATTGTATGGCAGAATGACATATCTCCCCAACTACCTGTCTCCATAGGGGTTCCCCAAGTGTCCATCCTTGGACCCCTACTCTTCTCTGTTTTCACCAATAATCTAGCCTCTGCCACCAAACATGGCACATTCATACAATACGCAGATGACTCAACCATCATCTGCTCAGCCCATTTCCTACCCAAACTGCAAAAAGTCACACAGGAAACCTTTTCCTCTGTTGAAACGTGGTTATCCGATGCCCAATTAATACTCAACCCAAACAAAACTAAACTACTCATCTTCCAACCCACCAAACATACTCAAAACAAATCTCACTTTAACATCACAGCAAAAGACAACACCACTATATTCCCAACTGAACACACCAAATTGCTAGGAGTGGAAATAGACAATAAACTAAAATTTGACATTCACATATCCATGACCATAAAAAAAGTCCACAAAAAACTAGGAGCATTATACAGAAATAAGCAACTTCTCACCAAAGCAGCAAAGATTTCAATAGCAAATTCCCACCTTATCTCCACCCTACTTTATGCCTCTCCAATATATACCAACCTAAGGCAATGCTATCTAAACAAGCTAGAGACCTGCTACAACAAAATCGCCAGATTCACCACATGGGCATCCTACCGTAGTCACCACTGTCTCTCACTTGCTGAACTGGCCTGGCTTGAACTCCCTCACCTCCTTCAATGGTATCAACTCTCACTCGCCCACAAACTAGTAAACCATCCACTAAATGTCCCATCCCTGCAGAATCTACTCCAACCCTATCGCACCACCAGACCACTAAGATCCAGCAACAAAAATCACTTGCAGATCACTAAAGCCAATAACTCTGCTGGTGAAGCACTATTCTCTTGCACCATAGCCAAATTATGGAACTCCCTCCCACCCACAATTACCTCTGTACCATCATGCACCCACTTCAAAACTTAACTAAAAGCGCACCTAAAAACATGCTGGCTATGCCCTTGCAACTCCCATTCTAAAATCACCCACCCCATCCAACCACTACCTTTCTTTCCACTCCACTAACTACCTTGATTATAGCAAGCTCAGATGCTCATAAGCCTAGTACTTATTATACAGCAGGAACTTCTTATTGTAACATTTGTTAATGTCTGTTATGTACTTCACAGATAAAGATTCTAGTTGTCTACTAATGTACTATGTTCTTAATCTGTAAATATGTTGTAAGTAATTGCTATGTTATATTGTTAATCGCTATGTAATCCAATGTAACTACTGTCTGTTTATTTTAACTGTGGAGCTTTTCTCCCCGGGCCTCCGTTGAAAATGGACCTACGTCCAGTCGGACACTCCCGGTCAACAAATGTAAATAAATAAATAAATAAATAAATTATATATATATATATATATATATATATATATATATATATATATGTGTGTGTGTGTGTGTGTGTGTGTGTGTGTGCGTGTGTGTGTGTGTGTGTGTGTGTGCGCATGTCAGTGAGGTCTGCACACACACACACATATATATATATATATATATATGTGTGTATATATATATATATATATATATATATATATATATATATATACATATATATATATATATATATATATATATATATATATGTATATATATATGTATATATTATACAGTTACAGCAATAGCCATATATATAAACATCTATGAACATACTTCGTGACACAGAAGCATTCCAAAGGAATTGGAGTGTACACAAAACACATGCAGCTCTGGTATTATAACAATTAATATTAACCTAATTCACCATAGAAGGGGTGGCTGCTGTGTATGTGAAGATTGGGGTGGGGGAGGAATGATGGGTAATGCAATCATGCATCATGGAGTGCCTGGGTTGTATGTCCAATAAGTGAACTGGAGGGGTATACATGGAGTATAGGGACAATATAAAAAGGACACAAAGCAAGAACCTTTCTCATTCATAATACACCCTGTCATGTCACGTAGCAACATCTAATTTCACAAACATATGAACATTAACATGTATCAGGCATATTTACACCAACTGACTGTCACATTTGTTTTCAGTAGTGAGGAATGCCTGTAGTACAATGTATATTCTAAACACCATAACATTTGTACATATCTCAGATGTCTTAGTGGTAAAGTCAGTGAGTGTGGTGTTCATGGTCCTGGGTTCAAGACCTGCAAGGGCTGTGAGGTTATTTTGAGGGCCCGAATAAGGGCTGTTGGATGCAGGTGGACTAAAGCACTCTTAAGCAGTTGTAAGCGGGTTTCCAAGGGTTTGCGTGATGGTAAGTGGCATTGAAAAACGGTAAATGTAGAAGCGCTTCACAGGTTTAACGTTTGCTTAATGTCACGCAGACCATGGGCAAACCTGCTTACAACCATGTAAATGTGCGTTATTCACACTTTCCCTACCAGTGCCTACTCTGAGAGGTAAAATAATAACACCTTCCAGGAGTTGAACCCGCAACCATGTACTCCATCCTCAGACTAACCTAACACTAAGCTACCTGGGATGTACCTAACCCAGTTGTGTATGCACATGAGTTAAAACACAAAAGGGAGGAATGTGTTGAAATAGGACAACCCACCATGTACCCAATTAAAGGTGTATGCTCATATATATATATATATATATATATATATATATATATATATATAGAGAGAGAGAGAGAGACAGAGACTGAGAGAGAGATATAGAGACATGTCGATATATATACAGGTCTACATATATATGTAGATATATACATAGGTTAAAAACATCTACACATCTTTGGAGGTACAGATAAATGTATGCAATAATATATATATCTATATACATATACACACACACACACATACATACATGTCTGTAGACAGCATCTAATATGGTCATATCTGAGTATAACATGGAGCATAACAATCACACATTCCACCCCCCCAAGCAATATGAACATAACATGAAGAGTATATGCCAATACACTATTACAAATATGTTCTATGGACACAGTCACCAACACAACTGCAATGACTGCAAATATCCATGACAGAAATACACAGCCAGCTTTCATTTTTCAAAACTTTATCACATTCCGATGTATTGCCAAAAGGATTCAAGGACCAACAGTACCTACATGCTATTTAGGAAGCATTTAATAGTGCCTTAATGAATCAGCCTGCAATTACCATAGTATTAGTCCACTAAGGGATAGTTGTTCACATAGGGAAAGAACACCCACACACATATAGACATTGTATAAAAGGGGTTAGTAAACACCTGCATGTGCTATGTACACCCACCAACATCTACCCCACAACCAAAATAATTACATCAATACATACTGTCATACCATAACCAATTATTCAACTACTGTACAACATCTGCTGAAACCTTAACATACCTGGACACAGACACACTACCATGGTCCTATGTGAAATAGTTACCATTATACAATTGAACAGCTACTGATGTAACAGGGTTTGTATGAACTAATCCCGTTTCAGAGGGTTGAAAGGTTCGTACACCAGGAAGTGTTACCGAGCACTGATTATCAGCACAGTATGATACACAGTAACACCAAACTAAACATGTCTGGTAAGCACACTGTAAACCCCCGAACATTATATGTATAGCTATGCAGCCTTGAGCTGGTCAAACAAACTGGCCAGACTGAAACATATGCAGAAGTTTTAGGTACAGACAAACCCTGCACAAGTAGCAATGTTCAGAAATATAACAGCAGTACTCAAATTTAGACCAAATCCTCTAGGTATTACACACAATATATTACATTCATCTCTATACAGCTAATGCAATAGATTCCAAACAACACTTCCACGCTGTCTTCCTCACAAGTAAGGCAAAGGGACAATGCCCAAATAGAGTACTCAATTATACTCCACTGTAGCCATGGTATTGGCAAAGGCAGTAGCAGCGCAGCTGATGTGCATGTAATAAGCTACTTAGGAACACCAATTGGTTATCGGAATAGCACATGTTACTGGTCTGTAACTATAAAAGGTTGCCTTGTCACACATTCAAACCATTTGTATCTACCTGTCGGACAGTACAAAACACTGAAAGATGAGCCGAAAATGAGTATTATACTAGTCAATAACACCTCTGATTACTAAGAAGGTATGTATAACATGGAGTATATCTGTGTATGTAGTACATGTAGTAAGAATTACAGTGTAATCAATGCATATAGTGGAAATAGCTATCTTGTAGCAATGTATTGTTGAGCAGTAGTAATGTTTGTAGTATTCTATGTGTGTACTGCTCTAGGTCACACGGCAAACTCCGCATACACCACAAGGGATGATATGGGCTTGGAACCCACCAATTCGCTTCCAGCCACTGTCAGTGTCAGGATTGGTCCAACAGGTATGTGCTATAATGGGATAGTATATGTTGATATATTGTAACAGTCGACATATGTATGGGTGCATAAGTAAGATGAACATGTTAAAGGTGGGCTTACTGTGCAAATATGGTGTGCATTGTTGGATATTGTGCCAATAACTGTGTAATGTACAGTATTTTAGGCAGATCTGTATTCTATTCTACATAACAGTTCTGTTATGTTATGCAAACAGTAGTTATGTCTATTGGCAATTACAATACTCAATAACAGGATACATATAATTTGTAGTCATCTGACAGTTTAGCAGCATGATAGCAAAGATAATTGGAAGAGCCAGGTAACTATCCATGCACATTACACATGTAATATCCACCTCTCTAGTATCGTTTGCAAGCAATAACAGCTGTGCATGTGTACATGTTATGCAAATGTGTAGTGACCCTTGTTACAGGGCTGGACCTCTCTAGTATCATGTGCAAGCAATAAGAGCTGTGCATGTGTACATGTTACGCAAATGTGTAGTGACAATTGTTACAGGCTTGGTCCTCTCTAGTATTGTTTGCAAGCAATAACAGCTGTGCATGTGTACATGTTATGCAAATGGGTAGTGACCATTGTAACACGGCTGGTCCTATCTAGTATCGTTTGCAATCAATAACAGCTGTGCATGCGTACATGTTATGCAAATGTGTAGTGACCCTTGTTACAGGGCTGGACCTCTCTAGTATCATGTGCAAGCAATAAGAGCTGTGCATGTGTACATGTTACGCAAATGTGTAGTGACAATTGTTACAGGCTTGGTCCTCTCTAGTATTGTTTGCAAGCAATAACAGCTGTGCATGTGTACATGTTATACAAATGTGTAGTGACCCTTGTTACAGGGTTGGTCCTCTCTAGTATCATTTGCAAACAATAAGAGCTGTGCATGTGTACATGTTATGCAAATGTTTAGTGACTCTTGCTACAGGGTTGGTCCTCTCTGGTATCGTTTGCAAGCAATAACAGCTGTGCATGTGCACATGTTATGCAAATGTTCAGTGACCCTTGTTACTGGGCTGGTCCTCTCTAGTATCATTTGCAATCAATAACAGCTGTGCATGTGTACATGTTATGCAAATGTGTAGTGCCCCTTGTTACAGGGCTGGACCTCTCTAGTATAGTTTGTAAGCAATAACAGCTGTGCATGTGTACATGTTATGCAAATGTGTAGTGACCCTTGTTACAGGGCTGGTCCTCTCTAGTATCATTTGCAAGCAATAACAGCTGTGCATGTGTATGTTATGCAAATGTGTAGTGACCCTTGTTACAGGGGTGGACCTCTCTAGTATCGTTTGCAAGCAATAAGAGTTGTGCATGTGTACATGTTATGCAAATATTTAGTGACCCTTGCTACAGGGTTGGTCCTCTCTGGTATCGTTTGCAAGCAATAACAGCTGTGCATGTGCACATGTTATGCAAATGTGCAGTGACCCTTGTTACAGAGCTGGTCCTCTCTAGTATCATTTGCAATCAATAACAGCTGTGCATGTGTACATGTTATGCAAATGTGTAGTGACCCTTGTTACAGGGTTGGTTCTCTCTAGTATTATTTGCAAGTAATAAGAGCTGTGCATGTGTACATGTTATGCATATGTGTAGTGACACTTATTACAGGGTTGGTCCTCTCTAGTATCATTCACAAGCAATAACAGCTGCGCATGTGTACATGTTATGCAAATGTGTAGTGACCCTTGTTACAGGGTTGGTCCTCTCTAGTATCGCTTGCAAGCAGTAACAGCTGTGCGTGTGTACATGTTATGCAAATGTGTAGTGACCCTTGTTACATGGCTGGACCTCTCTAGTATTCTTTGCAAGCAATAACAGCTGTACATGTGTACATGTTATGCAAATGTGTAGTGACCCTTGTTACAGGGCTAGACCTTTCTAGTATTGCTTGCAAGCAATAACAGCTGTGCATGTGTACATGTTATGCAAATGTGCAGAGACCCTTATTATAGGGCTGGACCTCTCTAGTATCGTTTGCAAGCAATAACAACTGTGCATGTGTACATGTTATGCAAATGTGTAGTGACCCTAGTTACAGGGATGGACCTCTCTAGTATTGTTTGCAAGCAATAAGAGCTGTGCATGTGTACATGTTATGCAAATATTTAGTGACCCTTGCTACAGGGTTGGTCCTCTCTGGTATTGTTTGCAAGCAATAACAGCTGTGCATGTGCACATGTTATGCAAATGTGCAGTGACCCTTGTTACTGGGCTGGTCCTCTCTAGTATCGTTTGCAATCAATAACAGCTGTGCATGTGTACATGTTATGCAAATGTGTAGTGCCCCTTGTTACAGGGCTGGACCTCTCTAGTATCATTTGTAAGCAATAACAGCTGTGCATGTGTACATGTTATGCAAATGTGTAGTGACCCTTGTTACAGGGCTGGTCCTCTCTAGTATCATTTGCAAGCAATAACAGCTGTGCATGTGTATGTTATGCAAATTCGTAGTGACCCTTGTTACAGGGGTGGACCTCTCTAGTATCGTTTGCAAGCAATAAGACCTGTGCATGTGTACATGTTATGCAAATGTTTAGTGACCCTTGCTACAGGGTTGGTCCTCTCTGGTATCGTTTGCAAGCAATAACAGCTGTGCATGTGCACATGTTATGCAAATGTGCAGTGACCCTTATTACAGGGCTGGTCTTCTCTAGTATCGTTTGCAATCAATAACAGCTGTGCATGTGTACATGTTATGCAAATGTGTAGTGCCCCTTGTTACAGGGCTGGACCTCTCTGGTATCGTTTGTAAGCAATAACAGCTGTGCATGTGTACATGTTATGCAAATGTGTAGTGCCCCTTGTTACAGGGCTGGACCTCTCTAGTATCGTTTGCAAGCAATAACAGCTGTGCATGTGTACATGTTATGCAAATGTGTAGTGACACTTGTTACAGGGCTGGACCTCTCTAGTATTGTTTGCAAGCAATAACAGCTGTGCATGTGTACATGTTATGCAAATGTGTAGTGACCCTTGTTACAGGGCTGGGCCAAATGGCTATGTGCACACCTACATAGAGTGGATATTGAGTATAGAGACACACTGGTTGAACTACCAGGTTTGTGTAGCCCAACCTCTCATTGCCAACCTAACAGCTGCTTGCACATACTGTATGTAAGGTAGTGCACAGCACTGGTAATGAAACAGGTTGCATGTCATCTTTAACTCTAGTGTAACATCTGCAGTAGGAGTGTAAGATGTAGGAGACAGCTGACCATGTGTAATAGCCACTTCATAGGTGATGACTCACACTATCTGATTATATCCTGATCATGTTGATAGTGGCATCAGAGTCTATTGATCCATGACTCTGTTTGGAGAGTGGGTGTCTGTGCCCAACAGCACTCATGGTCCTGGTGGATATGTGAGCATATACCCAGAGAAGGATACAGACCTGTAGACATTTGCATCATCTGTAATCAACTAACAGGATGTGATGTGCTCCTCAGAGGAGGATTGCTGCTGAAGGTAGCTACAATGTTTCCGTAACAGCCGGTGTTGTCATGTCCATAACACAAATATTTACATGTGAGCATCACTGTCTAAAACATCTTCATAAGCAATACGTAAACTAAATACAGTACTTGGTACTTGTAGTACTGAATGCTCATACGGGCATGCCCACTAGTCAGCTAATGGTGTTTACTAATGTCAGCTCTGTGTATGTGGCCATCCTTGGGGAATGTAATCTCTATGCCATGTACATTGCCAAACCCACCTAACACCATGCTTAAAATATTGTTTGGGATACAGCTACAGGGGTAAGGTGGAAGGCAGCCCAGTCTACAGCCATGACTGGACTGGACAGTCATGAGGTGTAGGTTAACACATGCAGCTCATCAACACAACCAATGCATACCCTTACCAGAACACATTAGGACACCCACACATACTACCAAAAATCTCATACATTCACAGACGCTTCTAAGTATCTGGCTAAACAAGTGACCTCCCCCCAAGCAGGAAGAGAAAGACACCAAAATACACAAACCATACAACATAGTTTGCATAATTGTGCCACACTTCAGAACACATGACTGGAAACATGCCCAACAGTACTCATTTGTGAATGCAAACTCTAGCACTATGTTACACACCAACCTATATGAGGGCATACACACTGTCAGCTGCCTGTCTGCCATGATTATCCACATATCCATACACTCAGACCACCTTTTGAACTATACACATGGCTCTGGCATATTCCATGTTATTGTGCAGGACCTGTGATGCAGTAGCCTGAACTGCATGGAAACACATGTAGGAACTGTTAGGTCTTGTAGCCCATGCAGGTATGTCCCAAGCCCTGGGTAGCATTCTGCCATTGGCCAGAATGATACTGCAGTACTGGGACAAAAGGATTGTATTCCACAATTGTCTTGTGTAGTGATACAAGTCAGAGGGTATCCAGTATCTGTCTGCCTGGGATAACATGGTTGACAGACCATGATGCTTTGCCAGACAGGACCTGCACCTGTCACCCCTGGGAAACTGGATACTGCCTAGGGCTCATGCTTCCCTTATAGTGCCTTCATCATGCACAGTTCAAATGAAGGTCCACTGTTGTTACAGGGACAGCCAAGCAATAAACTGTGGGTCTCGCTACACAATTATACATGTCAGAAACACTATACGGACACAAATATGTCAATCCCTAACATGGAGAACATATCTGTGCAGTGGCTGAGACATGTTTCAATGCTCTGGAGAGCACACCTGCATGACCATGTTATAACACACACCTCACCTCTTGCCCATTTTCCTTTATTGGAACACACGGGCCGCAGGTGTGTCCATATTCCTGAAGGATATGTACGCCCCCATGCTAGCTGCACTTGCATAACTTCAGATGCATTATGTTGAGAAACTACCTTTTGGATTTCAAATTGCACCTTGTGACAGATCACCCACCAGGCCGCGGATTTCCCAACTGTAATAATGTGCTGTAATGGGGAAGATTAGGTCTGAGACAGAACCATAATAATGGCTACTCTCAGCTATTCCATTATGAACTGGGAAGACTCCTCATGTACCAAAATCTGTGCTCAATGGATGTTGGATTCCACTGAGCCCACTGACCTGGATCACAGTAGTCACACAAACAGGAATAACAGTATGCTACACATGGTTAGTCTCCAATGCCAATGTTATGTCTCCTAAGAGCAGAGTGGTGACTGTCATGGCACCCATGCAGATGGACAATGCATGTGCAAATGCTGAATCCTACACAAATTAACCTTAAGCAGTCACATATGTGTAGTAGTTGTGCCATTGAAACAGAACCAGGATTCAACCCAACACAAACAAGAAGGCAAACTGGTGGTACCATGCTTTAAACTGTACCAAAGAAGGTAGTAACTGTTGCAAGAGTGAACACACATGAGTGTAGGTGATCCCTGGTCAGCCTCAGGAAGATGCAGATACACCATATAAAACCACACAAAGCTACTATGAAACTAATCAGCCACATATTATGAGGCCAAGCACAGAGCATTCTATAGCTGTGTCATTAATCGTAATGGAAATGACAAGACCTGCCATGCATGGGAAGTACTGTACCTACAGAAATAGCATCCGTTCATCCAGATAGGGTCTTGTAGAACCTAAACACACTCCCACCCCCACAGGTACACTTAGTAATATATCCATGTACACTACAGGGCCTCTGCAATAATGACTATGCAGGTACAAGCTGCACTCTCTAAAGCCATACATACAGCTTTCATGGGACCTGTCAACATCCCAGGGTGTATCCTACACAAATGTAAGAACATTCAGCTATCCACATACACATCATGTTCAATCATAGCTCTATGTCAGGCTGTGTAAACACTGAATGGTGCACAGCAACAGTTATCACACCCCACAAAGGGGGAGACACCATTGATAACGGGAAATAGTGCACAACTATCCTGATGAGTCTGGTCTGTAAGGCCATGAACCATGATCAATGTATTTGATGTACTCAGTACAGATGTAGATGACAGTAGGGTTGATTCACAATGCGTATCATAACCTTGCCAGGTCGTAGGACACCATCACCCATACTGTGTTCCAGCTACACTCAGTAAAGTAGGTGTATATTCCTATGTCACAGGAGTGGATGGCAACTGGACTGCTGGCAGAAACAACACTACAGAAGGTGTCTAATTCATGCACATCAAACCAGTGCCAGCCACAGTAATACAGGGTTCATTCCTGGTACTCCCCCTCTTTGTTATCTACACCACACAGACTAACACAGAAGGCATCAGCCTATTGATGTTTGCAAATGACTATGAACTAGGAGCAATAGTCGACTCAATGTGTGCTGTGTTCATCATACAGAAGGGCCTTAGTGTGTCAGATGTGAGGTGTGTGACGATGGCCACAATCTGATAGCTAAGTATTGCATTGTCATCCCTATGTTACAAACCCTATACCCATGAACTACCACCTAGGCAGTGGTCAACATAATGGCAACTATATGTATGGGATGCAGCTGGACAGTAGTCTTACCTTTGATAGTTACTTCACCACACCAGACAGGTAGTTGTATGTGGCACCCTAATCATGACAGGGTGCCATCCAGGAATATAGAGATAATTGCTTAGCCATACTCAACACCCATGTGACCCATAATAGATCACATATTTCCTTTAATGGTTATTGCCCATGTGTAGATGGCCAATACTGCCCTTCCCAATCCCTAGCTGCACTATGTAGCATGCAGCCTACCCTGAATAAAGCCATGTTCAACTCAGAGGTGTTGGACATGCTATACCTAACACATCCTGATTCCAAATAAACACATACTTCATGGACATCCATCTTTCTAGTACAAGGATCACAACATGCCTGACAGATCTCTGTCCAATACACTTAACATACTCTTGCCATACTATGCATCCCTGTCCAGCGAAGCTGCACATCACCCCTCTCTGTGACATGGTGTGATGACTGCATGCCAAATATATCAGTAACCCTGTGAATCAGTTCTGTGGCACTGCTTGAACTGGCCACTAAAACTTACCTGTCTGTTGCCTACAGCTAGGTAAACTGTCTGCCTAGGATCATAAATGGTCCAGGGCATATAGCCTACTAGATCACTATGACCATACATGCTATAGTTGATATCCAACCCTGTAAATACCATCAGGCTAGCTATTGTCCCATGTGTTACACATGTGCAACACAGGCAATGCATGACAGGATGCTACACAGCTGTACAATGCCATGTAGATGTATATGGCAAAACAAATACATGCTTGCAAGTTTGCAGGGTCACAGGTCATGTCCCTAATGGCTATGTATGACTATATATGTGACATACACACAGCATTAAGGTTGATTGCATTAATGTGAATACATCCAGGCATGTGCTGATAGGTAAAGACACCAGTACAGGCAAACAGACATGCCCACGTCAAGACAACATCCACATGGTGTATGAGAAATGTCATCACATGACTTACACATATATGGCGATAACATCACATCACCAGTAAGTGTCAAATGTGTGTGACTTATACATGCCAGTGGTGTTAGTGTCATGTAGATTTGCAAAGACATATTTGTAATCTTAATAAATGTGATACACATATATGTTCAGCTGTACAGCTGTACTTCTCTGTGAGTTACTTTGACCTGTCTCCATCATTATGTCTTCCAGGTATGCCATGTAGCAGACTGCTGGTGTACAGCCCCTTGGAGGATGAGGTCCTCATCCCATACCTCCTTGACAACCACACAACACTCTTCAGCCATGTGCCACAGAATGCACAGCAGTGGGATGCCCTGTGGGAGGAACTCTGCAGGAGGGTAAATGATGTTGCCAGTCACAATCGCACCTATCAGCAGATGCGCCAACACTGCACTGACCTCATAAGATGGGTGAAAAAGTGTGCTAATGCAATCGCCAGGGAACAAGGTGCAACAGGTGGGAGGCCACTCACCCAACCCCCACTCACACTTACCAAGGAGCTACTGGCCAACCTGGGGACACCTGCAGACCTCCATCCACAAGCTTTAGCTGGTATTGTGGAGGTGGGTGTCTCTCAACCACCGAGCCTGGAGTTGCCTGGTAAGTCAATACTGCACATATAACACAACTATATTTCACATAGTTACATGTGCTACTGTACAATATGTATTGTAACATCATATGCAAGGCATGTATGCACACATGCCACATACTATAATTTGTTACTCTATGTATGCACAGATGTGCATACTCCTTAGTATAGTGTATTCTACTGGCTTATGTGCTAACATGGACATTGCACCCTGTAGCTATCACACAGTTGTGGATAATGATCTTACTGCTGTGACACTGTTTAGGTACCTCTGGCATTTTGCAGTGACAGCAGCCTGTGTCAGGTGAGATTGTTATTATTTACCAGGCTTGATAATGCACTGAACATATTAATTGCATGCTATCTGCCATAACACACGTACACATAATGTATGGTGGTCCTGTTAATGGACACTGGTCAGACTTGCAATGCATCACAATGTTTACCTGTGTGAAACAATTGAAGACTATATGAAACACCTACACTAAGCCTTCCAAACTGTCATTGCCAGATGTGTGGACAACAGTGAATACAATGGTAGAGGTGTGTTCCACTGTAGGGACAGGTACTGCATATCAGCATTACACATATTGGGAATATGAACAGTACTATACAGAGAGTATATGTGTGCACACACTCTAAATGTGCTGGAGCTGTAGTATGACCAGCCCACAGGATACACCCTTGTGGATTATACCCATGCTATGAATGTCACACAATGTAATGTGCTATCTGACATGTCCATGACATGTAGTGGGCTGACTGCAACACTGCTCAACTATCCTGTAAAACATATCTCACATCCAATACATACCACTCTTTGTCTGCATAACCCTGTCCTCAGTGGAGCATATGACATATATGGGTGTATGTCATATGGGATAACACTGACATGTGAAATAAGATGGCCATCACAACCACTGGACAGAACATGTGTACACATGGCCAGGGACGATGGCCAGAGACATGAAGAGAAGTGATGTACATGTGTGCACACCCTGTTGTAGATTGGCTTGACACAATACAACTATGGCCTTTGTGTAATGGTGATATTGCAGATGTGAAACATCATAAAAGCCTATTCACAGCTTGTGTAGGCATAACATGAAACCAATACATAACATGTCTTGAACATCTTGAGTGTGTCACAACATGAAAGCATTCACCTATACAGTATCCAAATACATACATGTGTTGCACAACATACACATACAACCACATCAGGCCACAGATACAGTACATTTACCTTGCTGGTGTCAGACATCACTGTCATGCCTGCTCCTCATGTGTGTGAGGTACACAGATGGCATGTGGGACATAGAGTACTGCTAAGTTAGCCATGTGTGGGCATAGTTGCCAGGCATCCGTAATATGATTGCAAATGTGCAGGGGTGTCATCCGTATACCCTTCTGTGACCTGTGTCACACATTCTACATTAGGGTTTAGTGTGTATACACCTCAGTGATGTGGGTCACATTTCACATTAGATATGTATTGTATGTGAACATAGTCATGGTTATGAACTGTGTCAGTAGCTCACATTGTATAGCAATTGTGAAGCCACATGATGTCCTGCAATGGCTATGCACATCAGCTCAATGTGCAGTATGTCCCTGAATATTTGTAGGGTGAACAGACAACACTGCATCAGCTGAAGACCCATGTTAGTATAACAAGTTCCTGCATTGGGACACCATTACTGTACTGTAAATTGGAAAGGACACCATTGTGTTACAATG